>NC_141150.1:47492599-47795099 GCF_053477565.2 Lygodium microphyllum
AGTGAGGTGATTTGATTGCTTTTCTTATGATTTTCTTCTCTTGTATTTTTCTTTTTCTTGTCTCTTTTTCTTTTTAATTACATAAATATGACAAGAATATAGTCTTTGTCATCTCCCTGCGACAAAAAGACCCTGGGCTAAGTGCTTACTCCGCATGCATCAATGAACTCTAGCCCACATGGAGCACAAGATTCGAGGCTTGAAACCCGTAGTTCCACGCGGGAACACCCTTCACGGGAAAAGGAAAATGGATAATGGATAAAATTTTGCAAATTTTTTTTAAAAAACTATTAACCCCTCCCCTTCAGCCATTGCATGGCAGGGGAGAGGGAGTGTGAGAGGAGTAGGAGAGCACGGGGGGAGGAGGAAGCATGCAACCAACCATGTGTATGGCTATCCCTCCCCCTTAAAGCCTATAAGACCGCCCCCCCTTAAGCTTGAGGAGGGGAGAGGAGATCGTGGGGACTGCACCATGCAGCCCACCTCAAAAGCTGCTGCCATATTGCCGCCACAAGCCACTGCCGCCAGGCCGCTGCTGTCACACAACCTCCACCATCATCATCATCATCATCATAATCATTATCCTCTTCATCTCCTTCGTCGTCATCCTCATCATCTCCCTCATCAACATTCTCTCTCCACGTCACTTCTCTGCCAAGAAGCTTAGATGCTTCTTTTTGGAAGCTTCTAAATTAAAGCCTCCATAAGTCCTATTCTCCCGTGCCTTCCCCGGGTTTACTTAAAACCGTATCTGCAAGGGCTGTGTCCTGCACGGGAGATAAAAACTCGGACAGAGAGGATCTGATATGCGAAAGTGACCCAAGGGGAGTTGCTGCGAAAAAAATACACTGCATAAATGGCTCCGAAGTTAAAGACGCGAGGCGCACACACCGGAGCTTCCACCCCAAGCACGCGAGTGGACAACGCTCCGAGTCCTAATGTCCAGGTTTCATTAATAGTCTTGCATGAAAAGAATGCATTTAAGCATGTCTTTAATTCACGTAGTCAAGTTAAAATACGTTGGAAATTTTATTTCCTTGCCCGATTTACAAGATTTAGTTGCATGTCATGCATTTGAAATTGTTTGCACTTCCATGGTCAAGTTGCAATCATCTTGAACGCATATTGCATAAGATAAAAGGTGGATTTGTCTAAATGCATCCTTGATTTCCTCGCGAAAAAGAACAGCGCATAATGCACTTAGGTAATAATTTCCTAGTTGAGATTCGTAGGAGATAATCGTTGATGTCCATTAAATGTTGTCCGAGTAGTTGCAATGCATCCATGCAAATTGCATGAGATGATAATTACATCCTATGTTGGGCTAAGTGTTGAAGGATGAATCAAATCATTAATGGTCTCATGGCATTCGCTCATGCATGGAGTTCTTTTATCGAAGTTTGTATTTAGGAAAGGATACATTTTCATATTAAATCTTGAATTCAATGCATCAAATGAAGGATTTATAGGCATAGTTCTTGATGTAAGTCAACATATGGTTTACACGAGTTAGCACTAAGTTGTCAATCATTATAGTTTTGGGCAAGGAAAAGTAACAATCATTGTAGATCTTGTTGCTGCATAGAATGAAAAATTCTATGAATCGCATTTGCATGAAATGTTATATCTTGCAATTATTTACATCTTTTAGGAAAAGTATTTGCATCTCTAAGGAAAGAATCACCTCTTGTCGCAAGACAATTAGATCAATTAGGTAAATAGCTTGTAACGGTGTAACTCAAATGATGATCACCTCAATGCGCTAGGTAGAGCTAAGCCACATTAAAATTCTGCCTAGTATCGCACTCGGGAAATCGACTTAATATTTCTAACCTCAAAGGCCCTACCCACATTCACGAAATGTCAGGGTTAGTTAAACACCATGGAAGAACGATCTAGAGTTCTTACCCTAAGGATCAATTGGCCGAATACTAGACTTTCATTTGAATTTAGAAACCCTAGGGCCAAACATTGTCGGCCTAGTAGGATTAGGGTTGGATTGGGTCAAGAGGACTCCCAAACCCTACATCTTGACCAAAGGTATTCTTGACCCAGGAATACCATGTGACGAGAGAAATAATCCCACAAGTTAGGTGCGATACTTATCTCGTGCAACAAGTTGCAACGTCACATGATTTTGTGACTAAATCACAAAATAGTATTGCTGCTCGTTAGAACAAGGTTGGTAGGTTCTAAGTACAAGTTTAATTTGCAAGAGGATGAGTGGTCATCTTGCTTCATCACCCTTCTTTGAGGTTGATTTGCCAAGTTAGGGTAGTTATGAATTGCCTAGCAAGCAATTGACCAATCAAGTGAGGACAACGAGGTTGTCTAGGATTTATTGACCTTAATATAAGGAACCTAAGGTGTTTGTCAATTTGGGTTAACAGGGTATAAACCCTAACCCAAGGAAAGAGGGTAAACTAGCAACACAGCTTACGAAATCCTTGGGGATCTTGCCAAGTCGCAATTGATCCCGGATCGAATGCTGGATGTATTCGGAGAGAAGGATTCACACCTTAGTAGTTGGCCGTACAAACGACCACTGGAATGCTTGTGTTTGTACACTTAGGAGCACTGTTTGTACTTCTTTGCTCAATGAACTAAAGCTGGAAAAATAATTAATGCTTCAGGTTGAAGGCCTAGAGGGAGAGGCAGCATCAATTACCCCCGACTGTTTTCCTGACCCTATCCAAGGGGGTTGTTAGCCGCGTCAGGTACGTGGACCGAACCTATTGCGAGAGGTCTCTCTGTGGGTGCTACTTGGAGCAGGAGGACGCTTAGGTGCTAGAGGGGGCTCTGGCTATAAATCCCTTGTCTCCGGACCCTGCACAAGAGGCCGACGTGACTCAAGATTGGATCTCGAGGCCCGCATACTAGTCAAGGGAGGAAACTTGGAATAGCGATCATTGAGGATTGCTGGAATTGCCTTCGGGCGGATCATGGATTAGCCTTCGGGTGGATTATAGAATAGCCTTCGAGCTAGATTATATGATGTATTCCAAAGACTGATAAATAAGATCAATTATTGAAAAGGAACTTACTTGACATTGTTTTTCTATGTCAATGCCTAAGTTATGTGAAGGAACCAGTGATTAATTGGCTAATTAAGAAAGTTGTTTTTACTTGTCAAACCTAAATGTGGTAGGTAATTAGATAACTAAAGCAACCCGAGGAAAGTGCAGTAGATGTGACCATGGGTCTGTCCTACGGAAGGGTGGTCCCTGTTGGCTGGGAACTTTTCTCAACTGAATTGATAGCAAGGTAGCGATGACCTAGAATCTAGGAAGCTAGAATCCCGATTTATGTTGTTTTAGGGGAACGGAATGGGACAATGCCTTATGGGCAAAGAGGTCGAGCTTTGCATCCCTCTTGTTTCCCATTCTCCTTGAACCAAGTGCAGTATAAATCCGCTTCGGCCCTGATGTTTCTGCACAAGTAGTGGGGTTTGACGCTAGTTACTTTCTAGGAACTTGATCATTAGGAAAACCCTGATTTAGGTCGGTCCTAAGTGGGAACGGCCGGAATGCTTCCGCTTCGTGGCAGACTCACGAAGATCTAGATTGCAAACCCCGTGACATTCCATGGGAGTGTTGGGTGGTGCTTTTTGGACTCTCTTCCCAATGGGCTGCTAAGACGTGTCCTGCAGGTGGACAGTTGGACAAGTTACAGTAGTATCCTAAGCAACCTAAGATAGTTACACATGGTGAGGAAAGCGGGATCGGGGCAAGAAGAGAATTCATTGATGAAGCGGACTATTGAGTCATATAGGTCCCTTGCCATGAAGACTAGGGCTTCTTCAGGTTTAGTAGCATTCACATTATAGATCCATGGAAACTCATATCTGTTGTGGATGCTTGGATTAAAATCCACTCCTACCCTTCTTAGATATGGCATGAAAGTTGAGTCATTCCTTTTGAAGGATAGATTGTTACAAAATGCCATCCAGGCGTCCATGTTTACATCCAAAATGTGCCTTCTCCAAATTGGTTGGCATTCATAGCCCTTCACTGCTTTGGGTACTTCAAAAAAAAAATGCCAAAAATTTGTGTCCTCTATTCCCCAAAAGGTAGGGTTATGTGCCCTCTCTAATATCCATTTGTCCCTCAGTCTACTCCTAATATTAATTACCTCTTTCACCACCTTGACTGGCAGTACGCTGCACAAGTTGGTGGAAAATCAGAAATTAAAGTCGAAGGGCTTATGAGAAGTCTCTTGTTGCTCTCAGATTATGAGTTTAGCATTAAAGCTTGCTGGGAAGTCATCTTGGCTTGGTGGGATAGGTGTTGTTGGCACTACTGCTAGTTGAGTGTTCAGCCTCTTGCATGCTTGCTCTACCATCTATTCTCTCTTCCTTTTAAGTGTAGCCTTCCTTTTTGCAGAGGTGTCCACTTGCTGCTGCTCTTTTGGTTGAGGAAATGGAGGCAGTGGGACGAGTTCTTCCTCTTGAGGTCCCATCCCAAAACTTGTTTATGCCTCTTCCTCTTGTCTATCCTTGTGTTGTGCTTTCTCGGCGAACCCTAGGGCATCCACTTCTTATGGGGTCAATCCTGCCCTTCATAGCTAACCCCTCTATTTTTTGAGGCTAAGGCTAACATCCACTAGTTGTGCTAGCATATGCAACCCTGCTCTCAGGGCCCTATGAGCAATATCGAGCTTTTTCTTCAATGGTTCAATGGCCTCCCCTTTTTGTGTTTGAGTGATAACCTAGATTGTGTTCAAGAAGGCACATTGTTGGGTCTTTAGGCTCACTTGAGTAGCCTCTACCTTGCTCTCTACTAACACTTTATCTCCTTCCACATGGGCCAAACGGTGCACCAAGTCCTTGACTCTTCTTTCATTCTAATTAGTCCAATCCTCTGCTCTTCTTTTCATTTCTACCAAACTCTCCCCTTTCTTTTAAGCCAAGATTATGAGTATTTTCTCCTAATCTTGAATCTTTCTCTCCAACCTCTTTTTCTCCTCCTATCCGAAGGCTTCCTCTTTTTTCAAATTCTCTATCTCCACTTGATATCTATGTGCCCTTTCATCTCGTGCTACCTCTAGAGTTTCTATGGCATCTTGGACATTCTTCATTTCTTCTTGTGTCTCTTCATACAACTGTGCCATCTTCTTGATGCGTTGATGCATCCTCACCTGGCAATGTTCCTCCTTAGCTAGCCTTGCCTTCCACTTTCCTTCTTTGCCCTCCTTGGCTTCAAGCTTTACATTTAGCTCATGTATTTCTTTGTGGCACATAGCTACTTGGCAGGTCTTCTCTAATTGGAACGTCGTCATGGACTCCTTTTTCGACTTCTAACTCAGCCAACTGCTACCTTCTTATCCTCCTTTGCTTTCTCTAACTATGAGAGAAGCTCTTGGACATACTCATCACAGTTTGCAGGTGGTGTCATCATTGTGGAAATGGAGGTCATGGAGGCTTCCACCCTCTGACTCTTAGGGTCATGTCTTGACTCGCCATTTGTTGTTACTGCCAGTCTCTTAGTTCCTGCTATAGGGGTACCTTCACTTGTCCCCTGGGCCATTTTCTTATTCACAAAGAATTGCACCTAGGCCAACATATTGCTATCATCAACTTTAGGCATGGAGCCTTGGGTGGTTGTGGTTGTAGGGGTGGTGGTGGGCACTAGGAGAGTAGGGATGGGATCAATAAGGCCCTTACCCTTGCCTTCTTTCACCAGAGCCGTCATGATATTTGGAAAAAATTGGATACTTGAGCATGGGCATTTATCTCATTGTGGGCTCATTGCACCCAGCTCATCCTATCTGCATTGCTTCTCTATTGACATGCATGTTGCTAGCGCAATGTCCTCTTCTTCCTTCCTTCTCAATTATTCCTCTTTTTCAGTTACCTTCCTTCTTCTCTCCTCGTTGACTCTTCTTGATTCTTCATTTAATCTCTCAGACTCTTCTTTTTCTTTTTTCTTCCTTTCTTTCTCTTCTTTTTTAGACTCTCTTCGAGCCTTTTACAGATCTACTTTCTCCTTTTTCCTCATTTCTTCTTCTTGCTTCTCTTGTATAGTCTTTTTATTTGCTTTCTTAGCCCCTCCACAAGTAGATTGTGTTTCCTTTTCCTCTTCTTCATCACACCTTTGTTTTGTCACTGGATTGTTCTTGTTCCTAGTAGGGAGGCGACTTGTGTCAAGTGTTTCATCAACTCCTTCTCTTTCTCCCTATCCTTCTCCTAAGGCTTCCCTGATGATAGCAATTAAGGCCCCACCAAACCTGATGGTCGAGGCCTTTGAGGATGATGGCTTTCCTGTTGCCTTAGAAGCAGGGGACTCTCCTCTTGTGGATCTTCCTATTGCCAAAGCCTTTGTGCTGAAGACTCAATTATCTTCTCCATGAAACCATTCAGGTTTACTTCATCTAGCGATCTAGCAGCAATGCTCTCCAACATAGGCACATTGATCCCGCTTATTATCAAGTTGTGAACTTGGCTAGAGAACGGTGCATGCACTATTTTGGCCTGCAAAACTGGATTTCTTGATCAGGAATATCAGTCAAGCTAATACCATTCTTTAGTGTGAACCATCACTTTTTCTATTCCTAGCATGGCATGCACGTCTCTCTTCATCCATCTTTCCACCATTGCTCCACAAGTTGTTTTATGGCTTGCTCCTCCATGGCTATATTGTCTAAGTTCAAGATGAGCCTGAACTTGAACTGATTAAAGGCCCTCGTTTCAATTGAGAGGCCATACTTTTCTTGCTCTTCCTTTGTGAACAGGAGCTTGCCACCTTTATCCTTGCCATGCCATTTTAGGTTCCTATCATATATCATAGATCACCATTAGTGTCCTTAAGATTATTTCCTACTGAAAGGTAAGCAGGAAGTGATTATGCTTTTTATGGAAAGAATAAAATTCTTAAGTACAAAAAGAGAATTTTCCTTCAAGTAGTCCATTCATTCTAAAAAATTTATGACTTTTTTCCTCAATTACAAGTTGATTTTCATCCACTCTTTTCTGCTTTTGGACATTGATTGAGGCTTTTTTCCTTGCATATTTCATTCACCTTATGTGTTTGATTCACCTTACCCTCCCTCCCCTTTGGAATTGAGAAGAATCCTTCCTAGGATTAAGGCTTGAGAGATGAAGGGCATTCAGCGCGTGCTCTCGGTGTTTTACTTTTGCATGAGCCAAGCATAGAAGTTTAGATTGTATTCATAGCAGTCCATATCGAAAGGGCGGATACCTACTTGAATGATGTAGGTGAGAACATTTGTGAGGAAGTCACCGGAGTCGATTCGACTGGAAAGTCCTATAGCATCAATGCTCAAACATAAAATTAAATTTCAAGTTAGTTTGGTAGTGAATAGCAATCAATTTGGCATCAATTTATGAATGGACAGGAAAGAGAATTCATAAAGCAATCACAATAAATCCTAGGTTGAATTCTACATGCTCTTCAATGATGGTTTAAGAGGATATATTACACTCAATCTCTCTTTATCAACACTGGGACTAGGTCAAAAATTGGATGAAAAGAGAGATTCAACTCAAAGCAATAGAATTACCTCTTAATGTTAATGAACAATAGTAGATGAACCACAACCAATCAATATTCAACACAATCCGTCCTCAATGGATCAAGATTGAAGAACACAAGACCAATTTCAAGAAGATTTTGTCCCATGGTGATTAGTTCGATGTGACTTCAGTTCCCAATCATAAAGGTTTCTCCAATTCATAAAAGAGAATCCAATACTTGAGTAGAAGTTCACAATGATTTATTGGAGAATATCCTTTGAGCCTTGAAGAATCCAAATTCTTGATAGAATCAAGAGTTTCGAGAATTTTCAAACATTGCCATGTTGAAGAGGCTGAAAATGCCTTCAATCTTGATGGAATGCTTCAATGTAAGTCAATCCTTGATAGAATAGCTTCAATCTAACATTTCTAGAGTTGTAGACACAACAAAAGACCCATGGATTGAAGCCCCAAGAAAGTAAATTTTGATGAAGATTGATGGCTGCCTTATTTTGCCCCAATTTGAGATGGGAAAAATGCTTCCCATATTACTTTAAAGCTTCAATCTATGCCCTCAATCTATGCCCAATTTTGGTTATAGATGCTTGTCTTTCACTTCTTGAAGCTAAAAGGCACCAAGATTGACTCAAAAATTCAAAGAATCTTTGAAATTTTCCTGATGTCTAGGTTCAATGCCATAGCTAGGGTTATGATGAGGCTCCAAGGTTGGAGAGTGAAAGATCAAGTAAGAGATGGCTAGTACTCCAAGTCAGGGCTGCATTTGATCATGCAAGAAAGGGCATAGCTTCAACATGAATACATTTTCTGATTTTGGAGGATAAGAGGCTACTAAAAATCAATGCAAACTGTCCAAGACATCTTCTTGCATCACGTGATGAGAATCAAACAAAAGATTAAGCATAATGGTAGTCTACATGTTGCTTAAGACCTCAGGAATCAACCTCTGTAGGTAGCATGAGAAGTGATGACCATGGGAAAGAGATATCAGAAGAGAATTTCATGAAATCTCTCATAAGGAAGTTTGGAAAGAGGAAAGAGAAGCTTGCTTCAAAAAGTAACTACAGTTTACTCTTCCAAACCTTGTTTAGACTCCAATTAAGTCCAAGAACCTTCAAAATGGTCCCAAATTGACTACGAGCCACTAAAATAACCTTGAATCAGCCATTATTCATTCATGCCTTCTTCAAGATCCTCAAATTCAGTCCTAGCGTACTGCAAAGAACCTTAGCTAGTCATCGTTGTAATTGTGTCAAGTCCTTTGACTAATTCTTGTTCCTCCAATTACCTTGCGCCTAGACTTGTGACTGAATTCACCATGAAAAATTACCTTCCCATTGGATCAAATATTTTCTTTGATACCAATGTAAAGAAGCTAATTCCCACAAGAGACAATTAAACCGGAAATACAAAGAAATAGACTAATTTTCCAAGAATCCATAGCTAAGGTGGTTAGGCTGAAATGATATTATGATACCAATTCCAAGAAGCTAATTCTCACAAGAAACAATTAAATTGGAAATACAAAGAAATAGATTATTTTGCCAAGAAACCATAGCCAAGGTGGCTAGGCTGAAATGATATTACCATTAATGGTTGAGAATTAGTTGAGAGAGGCTACAGCATGGTATGCACCCCAAGCTATGGTGGCTAAGAGTATGCACCCTCTTAAATGGTGGGAGGTTGAGACCTCAAATATGACATGTTAGAAATGGCAAAAAAAATCCTTGGCTAGTTAGAACTTTTCCTTTTATACTTAACCCTAGTAGGCTAAATATTGGCTAAGTCATTGAGGGATTTTTACTCTATTACAATAGTGCATGGAGAGAAGAAAGTAGGTGAACATGCTTAGGGTGGAATCTATTTTCTTAGTGTGTAGGAAACAAAGTTTTTTTTTTGAAGAAGAAGCATATATGAGATGTATGGGAAAGAAATAGAGAAGGGTGTAGTAAAGTAGAGAAGGGTGTGTATATGAGGATGTGTGTGTGTAGATCAATAATGTGAGTAAATGTCATGGTCAAAACTAGAAACGTGTGTAAACGCCCCGAACAACGTAGTATGCTTAACAATTATGATATTCGCTTGTTTTCAATATTTAATATAAAAGAGAATGAACACTTAAAGCTGAAAATGAAAATTACTCACAAAATTACAGCCATGAAAATGTAAAAGTAATGGAGACAAGATTGAGGGTTGAAGATGGGCAAACCCCCCCCCCCCCCCCCCCCCCCCCCCCCCCGAAGGAATGTATTTCTGCTCAACCCAAGTCCCTTAGGGAAGAGCTCAGTTACAATCAACCTGAGAGTGAGGAGAAGTAATTCTCACTCTCACAAGATCATGCAAAGATGTACAAACACACATGCATTATCTATTATGCAATGATAAGAACTGATTTCTTTACAGTATGAGAGAAGAAAGAGGGGAAATCAGCCTTTCTCCATCGTTGATCAGCAGTACATGGATAGGGCTTGCTTCTTGTTGCTAAAATGGAAGAAAGAGCTCGAGAAGGAGGTGCTGTAATGAATTTACAAGCTTGCTATCCTGTAAAAAAGCAGTGATAGAAGAGGGAATATGGAGAAATTTGATAATGGAGAAGTGGGGGATGATGATGGGGATGGATGGGGCCAGTTTCTGGCTATCTGTGGTGGGTGCTGTGATAGACCCAAGATTTGTGCAAAAAGAAGGCACTAAAGTGGACTTTACATGGACATATGCCTAGCATTTGGCTATCTTCTTTGTAATCTTTGTGCTCCCAAACATAAAAACATTATGTCAAATGGCATGACTCAACACTATAAAGTCATGACCCATGCAATTTGGAAAGGAAAAAGACTAGATATCCCTTGTAATAGAAAGGTCATAGGACCTTAGCAAAATGACAGTGTAAAAATATAATTTTGGTAATAATAAAAGAAAGATCGAGGAGTCGTGGGAAGAAAGAAGTGGTTGAGAGAAGTTGTAACTTCCTCTCTCTTCTCCTTTTATCTCTTCATCTCCACGACTTTCTCCCTCTCTCTCTCTTTGGGCACAACTTTCTTGTCTCTTTCCTTTGCACATTCATGTTTGTTCTAATGGAAGAGGGAGAGCTTGAAGATGGTGAGGATGCAGAGCCTTTGTGTGCCTGATGGATGGGTATGGGTGTTTATTTGGAGTGGAAGAGTAAGAGTTTCTACAGATTTTGAAGGTCGGGCATTGTAGATGCCACTCTACAACCTGGTTTCTGAGTATATTTTGGTGCCTCCTTGGGCATCTCCATGCTGTACATGAGTTTACAGCAAAGAAAAATGATGTTGAATGAAGAAAAACGAGCTCTTATTTATAGGAGAGGGAAGAGCTAGTACAAAAGGGGAAAGTGGAGTAGCACAAGACAAGTGTCTAGCCACATGTCATGAGATGTGACAAGTGGTGGGACACTTGGAAACTTGTGTGACAAGTGTCTTGACACTTGTCTCTTCTCTATGGCCTTCCTTTTTAGGTTGAATACTGTCAAGAATAGAAACAACCAAATTTAGTAAGCATAGTCAGAGTACAAAACTTACTATTTTTAGAATGGCATTCCTATCTTTTAGGACTAGCATTTTTAGGCTAATTCGAGGCTCCTAAAATTTAGGGACCTCCTAAAATTTAGGGACCCCCCAATATGGGTGTCATATGAAAGCTTTTTCCGTGTACATCGCAAAAATGGTATCCGAATCTTCATGTGACTTTCCTATGCAAAGAAATGTGCATTTCAAGCTTTCAGCCCACACATGCACATTATACAAGCATTTCATGATCATGCCATCTTGTTGATTGTAACTATCTGTTCTGGTGGATCTAGCCCACACTTCAAGGCATCAATCCTTTCTGTGTGCGAGTCTAACCTTGATATGCGTGAGTTCTGGTCACAGGCGCCCAATCGGGCCATATAGGTGGAAGTGTGAACTATCTTTTCTCTAACCCACCGCATGGGTCCACCATAACCTGTGACCACTCATCAGTGGTGGCCAGCTCCAATACACTTTTCTTTATATCTAATTAGTGCAAAAGGAAATAAATTTAATAAATCATTATATAGACAAATTAATGATAAAGGATACAAATTCTGTTTCTATAGAGTTGTGACAACGTGATATAACTAGATGAGGAGTTGCTATGATAGAGAAAGGATTGAGATGTATCACTAATATAGATAGAGTAACTTGTGTGAGAGTGAGCCACGTACTCTTATGCTACCACAAGCACAAATTTAGAATATGTAGACATATGTATCATATGTCCAAGAAGTTTCAAAATAGCAAGCAAGCTCATTTTGAGAGGATAAAGTGATATGGTAGTTTTTAAGGAGTGTAAGAAGGGACATCTCCAATGTAGGGAAGGACGTGAAATATCTAGATATCTATGTCTATCTCAATGTGTTTATATGAGTGTGTATATGTGTGTAAGTATATCCATGTATGTGTGTGCATGCATGCATGAGTTATGTATAGGTTAAGAGGGAACATCCCAACAAAGAAGATAGTGTGTGGGAGTATATATGTGCCTATGTGTGAAAGAGGACTAAGGATAAGTAGCAAGTGTATGTATTTGTGTTTGTGAATATGTGCAAATAAAAGTGGAAGTAGATAGCTAGATAAAGCACTAAGTTCTTACCTCATAAGTTAAAAAATAAAAAGTATTTGTGTGTGTATAGAGGAAATTCAAGTATAAGTAGTAAATGTGTGTGTGTGTGTGTGTGTGTGTGCACGCGTGCATGCGTGCATGCACATGAATGGTGAGGATTGTTGATAGCACATGTCATAGTATGAGAGGGAGTGCACAAAACCTTTCTCTAAGTTTTTAAGGCTTTGCTTGAATTAAATATTTTGATGATAGATTTGGAACATAGTATAAGCCATCATGGCTCTAATCAATTTGAGGGCTTCAATTGTAGCTTGCTCATAGAGATAGATGAGAGTGACATATTTAGAAGAAAAATCATGGGAGAGATTGACTCAAGGTATCCATATGTAATCTCTCTCTCTCTCTCTCTCTCAACATCCATTCATATGAAAAATATGGGACATCTTTGATGCACATGGTTCTTCATGCATACAAATATTTTGTGCAATTTAAAATATACAATTTTGGGGGGTTTCTTGAAATAGTGGTACATTTTGAACCAATAATGTGATACATTGACACCTGAGCAAGATCCTTATCATGTTCCCTTTTTTAATTTTGTTATTCACCCACCAAAGGTGATTACTTTTATATCTATTGCACACATTGGCCGCCTTACCCTAGCCTAATGGACTTAAATTCATAGTTTACTACAAACATGATATGATTCCATGCTCATGCTTTTGAAATAACTCCACTATCATGACTTTGAAATAACTCAATGATTATGCCTTTGTAGTAACCCCATGATCATAATACTCGAGTATGAGAGACAAATGATGAAAGTAACCTCCTTTGTAGTTGGAACAAGTCCAATGGTACAACTCACTTGATAGCCTACATTTTAACATTTAAGAAATTGATGATAATCTTCGCCTTCTTACAAAACCAATCATATTGCATGTGATTCTCACACTATTGCATATTCGCATGGTTACAATTGGATTCCCTTAAAGTGGGCACATTTTTTCATTCCTTACATGTAATACTCATTAGCTGCATTTCTAATTGTGTGGTTTAGGTCTTTGCATTTTAAGTAAGAAGAGATACATCCTTAACTCATTTATTTCATCTAAGGATACAACATAATGAAAAGTATAGCTACTTTTATGCCCGATAAACCTCTATGGGGGGATTTGGTGCATGTATTGAAGAGATGAGTTGTATGCACTCAAACTTGAATCTTTATTACTCTATGCCATGCAATGTTTATATAGAGGGTAGCACACCACACGTGTGTGTGTGTGTGTGTGTGCGTGTGTGCGTGCGTGCGTGCGTGTGTGCGTGAGTGCGTGTGTGCCTCTGTGTGTGTGTGCGTGCGTGTGTGTGTGTGTGTGTGTGTGTGTGTGTGTGTGTGTGTGTGTGTGTGTGTGTGTGTGTGTGTGTGTGTGTGTGTGTCTTACATGCCTCATGATGTTTCAAGCATATATGTAAGCAATGTCATATTACATAAAAAAATATGGTTTTGAATATACCTAAATTATCAAATGATTGAAACTATTATTAAGCTCAACATAAAAAATAGAAAAAAATCCTAGTATAAGTGGTGAGTTGTAATAGTCCCAAATCTGACGTTAAAGCACTAAAGTTGACAACTATGGACAAAAAAAGTACCGCAATAATGTTGAGTTTACCAAGCACATTACTTTTATGTGATAGTCTCTCTCATATTTTTAGGACTTTCTTATTATCTTACATTTATGAGAAGGGTGGCAAGTTGGAATATTAATAGATCCAACATCATGCATGCCTCTCCAAATATCTTAATGTAGCATAATTAGATAATAGTTTTGAGCTCTACCTTGGGCTCTCCATTTCATGGTGTTTATTAACAACCAATAATGAGGGTGGCTCAATAAGTCAATGTTGTTTGCATCTATACACATTGTTTTCCAATTGTGTAGAATGACTTGAACAAGTTTATGAAAGGTCCATGAACTATCCCAATTTCAAGTTATCATTTATGTAGAATATTGGAACTCCCTACTATCTAGACTCACTAATGTGGCCCATATTTGATGGGTGCCTTACCCATTTATATTCAAATAATATCCACTTAGTTTTAATGGATAGATTTTTTAGGATGTTGGGACCCTTTGAGCCTATAGTACCTTGAATTAAAAAGGTGGCTCATTGTTGATCTCACTGCCTTACCAAAGTATATTCAAAGGCAATTCAAAGGGTATTCACTTATATAACATTAAGAGATTTAATAAATATGGAAACAATTGTTTTAAGACATGTTGAAAGTTTAGAGCTTTTATATATGCACATGAACAAGCATAGTGGTTGATTGCTTGTTTCTATTATCATGTACCAATCTACTATCTTCATCTTGTTTTTAAGAAAGGCCAAGCAAGATGAACATGCTTCATTGCTTTGAGTGTCAGTGTCTTGTGTGACTAGATTTTAAGAATCATTCTCTCTTTTATAGACTACACTTTTATGCCGAAAAAAATGTTTGGAATCTTTTTGGAATTCTCTAGTTGGAAGAAGTGGTGTAATAAGGAATACTCTTTCTTGCAAACTATTTTCTTTTGTCAAATAGAACTTTTGTGCTGGAATCTTTATCCTTGTGAGACGTAACCTAAGATATTGTACTATGCAACTCACAACTTTGATTGCTACACATGAAAAATAGTATTTTATGTACATCTGATTTCAAAAGTAAAATGTGTGATTTTAGAAGAAAATTTTGTATTATGTTTTAAAACTGGTAAATTTGGACTATTTGAGTGAAGCAAACAACAAATTTTGAAAGAAACTTGCAAGTTGAAAGTTTTTGCATGGGCTTCTATTCTTTCTATATCCAATGTTATGAGATGTGAAATCAAGTGGTTGTGGGATGTGACGTGTGTGTGTGTGTGTGTGTGTTCCCAACTACAATGAGAGTTGCAACTTTGGACCAAATGCAATTAGTAGGCCTAGCCAGCATTACCATAGTGAGCATTGATTCATATCACATAGCAAGTCCTTTAACAAGTAACACGTAACCAAGTCCCACATTAAAGATTTTCCATAACTTTCTTATTCTTTAAACCAACCCAGGTTATACTTTGGCATTAAGAATGAGCTTATAGTATGGCCATATTAATATGGTTCAAAGTGGGGGGTTACACTCTTTAAAATAGAACAAGTACTATGCCAAACTAAAGCAAGATATGGTCCATGCCTACATATGAGAAATTGTTTTCTTCCTATGTTTATCCATATTTCTAGGATATTTGTTAAGGATTACATATAAACAAGTTTTCTTGTCTACTTTTAATGTCAAGGATTGCATATGAAGAAGTTTGGGTATCCACTTTTACAAACAGCAATGCTTTCATTTGTATAATTGTACAAGATCACCAAAACCAACCTTAATTGCAATTAGCCATGCAGGTCCTTTTTCTTATGAAATAATGGTTGATCCACAAAACATCCCATTGCTAGGTGTAATATTCCCGCCATAACACTTGATAAAACAAATTCGGGCTTGAAATGTTTTAAAAATTACTCGTTGAGTTGTCACATAAGTGATCACATGTAATATCAAATCTTACATTAAATCAATTCTGCAACCCGACATGAGAAGACGCCTCAATGAACCCAGCCAAGCAAAAAGCAAATATGCCTCCTAAATAATATTACAATGGCTTGATCATAATATTTTTCATATTATATTTGATTTAGCATTCCCTATTCCATTTAATGCATCAAAGATTACATTGGTTTTGCAACAGCAAGACACATCGCAAAAGCCTCAATCGGTAGATAAAGAGCACGCAAGAACGAGCATGATATTGAGTAAGTTAAGTATCAAAGAGTATGGTATGACTTTATAAACTAGATAAGTCATGAGGTAACTTGGCCAAAAACTACTAGATGATGTCGTTTTGATGAAAAAAATACGTTTTTGAAAAAAACACCAGATGGGGGAATATGGGAATTTTCCATAAGTTTGGGACACATGGTCAAATCTTTGGCTTTGTCATAACTTGAACACTATAACTCCAAATCAAGCACTCTATAGCTCAATAAATTCCATTTTTCAAGTGCTTTCCAATGATAGGTCACATCATATGGTTTTAAGAAACTTATGGGCATGTTATCCGTGTGCCACCTTTTTAGTGTTCAAAAAATGGGAGTTGGGAGATTCCCAAACTCACTAATATTGTGTTAAAAATAGGCCAAAAATCATGATGTTTTAGACACCTGGAGGGAGAGAAAGCATTTTAAAATCATCCCCAAGCCACCATCCAACAGGTAGGCAATCAAAAAGCATTTTTTTATCAAGCTTACTTAGCTCTTGACAAGTAGCCAAAAGAATGAGTGACTACATGTGTCCCCCTCATGGCTATAAATACAACCTCTCTCCTTCACAAAGAAAGCAAGAAGGAAGACCTCCTAATGATGGAAAATTTTCTCTAAGTCTCTTTTCCATTCTAGCTTGAGGCTTGAAGAAGGAAAATACCCCTCTTCTACCTTATTTCCATTTTCTCTACCCCCCTGTTGCGCCTTTCTTCTATACAGCCATATCGCTAAGCAAAACACTGGCAAAATTTTTTTAGACAACCACCAGCTCTCCCTGAGCTACCACATTAATTTCGCCTAATATCCATGTCTCCACGAGGTCGCAAAAATTAAATAAACCCATTTGAAGCAAAAGAAGAAAGAAACACGATCGATGGAGAAAATGACACGGTAGGAATTGGCCAAACCCCCGTTACTACAAACTTGATAGAGGTAACATCTCGTCGGTTTAAAACATAATAATATTTTATAAGCTTATTGCTATAGTTGGCTTTAAATGATTATAAACACATTTTAAAGAAAATGCATATGAATTGTCGTTTAGGAAAATGGCCTAAGTAATATAATAATAAATTATTCAATGAAAATATTCTTTCACTTTAAAAAGGATTATATGCCTATCATGAAGAAAATATCGTAATTATAGTTTATTTCGTGATATTTATTGTTATTTCATTAATGATGCGTGTGATTATAATAACTAAAAAAAGGTAGATGGTGTTAGAGAAGGAAATATTTTATAATTTTTCTTGAAAGTGACTATCTCTATTTCATTTTATAAATGATAAACAGATGCATATGAGTCTTATAATATTTTATAGAAAATCATTTAGATAATATAATGAAATAATCAATGTATTAAATAAACAAAAAATTGTATATGAAAATATATACTAGACACGCATAAATTAGGTGCGTAATAATATAATTTGATGTTTGAAAGATGAAATAAAAATTACACTTATGATTTTTACATTGCTTAGAATAAAGTTTTCAGAAAAATAATTAGCATTGCATTTATGACATAGCTAAATGAAAATTGATCTTCCTAGATAATATTGAAAGTTCAACAAATGGTCGGACATCGTCGATTAAACCATGGAATACGAGTAGAATAAAATAAAAAATATTTTCTTGCTGAAAACACACACAATGTTAATATTAATGGTTATATTAACAAGAGCATCAATATCATGAGTCGACCCACATACGAATCAACAAAAAAACCTTACCTAAAATATCGAGGATGTTGAAGCAAAAACAGCTAAGAAATACATGACAATACTAAAATTATTAGTATCAGGATATTAAATAAATATCGAAAGTCTGTAAGACTTATTGGACATTGATAAGAATTTGTCGACAGAAATTATAATGTCTAAACAAACTTGGAAAAGCATTTGAAATCCTTCTAAGTATGGGTTAGGGCAAGGTAGCGCATGAATTGCCTACCATAGGTATAAATGCCCATATTATTTTTTAGAGCGAAAATACCAAGTTTTCATGACGCTAAAATAGACTTCGGATTCCTGAAATAACTTGCGGATCTTGAAAAAAGAGTTGCAAGTAGGAAGTGAAACCCTAAGAATAAGGGGGGGCCTTAAAAGAGAAACCCTAGAATTGGGTAGGACTGCTTCCTATGCTAAAAACACTTGCTGTTGTTTTTCTATTTATAAATTTATGCATGCATTGATGGTTGCACAAGAATAATTAATTGTGCTTGTAGCAGTTAGATATGATTATAAATATATAATTAGGATAATAAGAGGAAAGATCGCGCTATGCCTCCCCCATGGCTAGACGCGGAACCCTACTCCAAGGGGGATTGTTTTGTACCGCCACGAGGAGCTTTGGACCGGCCCCGATGGCGAGAGGTCACTCGATGAGAAATCCATTAGGCAGGAGGAGGCGGGAGTGCCAGGGGGCTCTGGCCGTAAATCTCTCGATCGCTCCTAGGAATTGCCTGACCCTCACACGAATCAGGATGGGATCCTAGAGTCCCTAGTACTAGTGAAGGGACGGAAATCTTGGAGGGTTTGCTTTCTTCTGCACAGACAGAAGGGATTTTTTAATGAACGGAGGTTTTATCTTCTGCATAGGCAGAAGGGAAAAAGCATTGTAAATAATTTTTGCAAAATAATAAATAAATCTATTTTGCCAAATTTTGTTTTTCTCTGTCTTTATGTTGTGTCGTAAAATTACGTAAAGGAACCTATGATAACGGGTTAATTAACGAAGCTGCTTTTATATGTCATAACTTAATGTGATAGGTAATTAGAAAACTAAAGAAAACCATTTGTGGGAAGCGGGTGGGCGAGATCCCTGACGGGTCCATCCTATGGATGGGTGGTCCTGGTAATCTGGGAGCTTCTTTCAAGAGATTGAATGAAACTTTAATTAGGAGAAATTAGGTAGAGCTGAGCATTGACTTACCTAGGGTCAGGTCTTAAAACCTTGATCAATAATTATCTTAGGGGAAAGGTGCAGCGCCTATGCCAGAACTCTGTGAAGGTGCCCTAAATCTTAACTAGTTGCTGGAAAAAAGCGTTGCACTCCATGAACCAAGGTTAACTACGATCGCTCCAATCGGACAAGAAGCCCTTATGGGACACCTCGGATGGAGATAACTGATGCATCAAGACCTCAGTTGTCAAATTAGGACCCCGAGCTTGTAGGTTGATCCTTGTGGGGATGGCCGATACCTTCCGTTATGGGGTGGACTCTGGGAAACCTAGACAATAGACCCTGTGCATTGTCGTGAGTGCTGGGCGAAGCCATCTAGGATAGTTCCCTGATGGACCACTAAAACGTACTACTAGGGAACTATTAGGTAGGGACGTGACACTGGTATCAGAGCCTAATTGAAATTAAAAATATCTATGGTTTTTAAGACTAACTGTTCTAAGTAATAATCAGTGTGTTGATTGTTAAGGGATAAACTTTGGCATAATAATGAAGCCTGAAACTAGTTCCTTATTTTTCAAGCAATGTACACATCTGCAGCACAGATGACGGGTGGAGAAGAGAAATGATGAGGATACTCGATCGCCTATGTGATCCATCCCCCACGAATCGCGAAAGAAGATGGTTCTAGGATGAGCATTATTGTTACATCAAGGCCGATCGATTCTTTGACATGCAAAGACTAGTCTAAAATGCCTTGAATGGATGGAAAATTTTAAAGTAGTTGAGGAATTTCTCGTTTGTTTGTTTAGAAGGAATCCAGTTATGATTTACCAGTGGGGGTCGACCCATACGTCTAGAATGTTATGTCTATGACAATGTAATGAAGGTAATCCCAGCCGACACAATTATAATCCAATGACGTTGCAAGTATCGATATTACTGTATCCATGGCTTTCCAAATCTGCCATTTTCACAATATAGCCTTTTGGACATAGACAATAATTGGCCTACTTTCTTCTGCATGAATGTAGCTGATATCCATCCCTAAAAAAGAAAGATGTAATGATATCCTATTTTGGAAATTGTACATAGCATCTAGCCTATCCTATCGATGCTCATGTATATCTACTTGCAAACATCTACCATTTGTATATTTTCCTTACTTTTAAAAATCATAACATATGGTTCTGATTATAAAAGTTAAGAATGACTAGATTTTGTAAAAACATTGTGTTCTTTGGCCCATCATTATTTTACAAAACTAGTAAGATATGTTAATGTGGAAACGAAGCTGGAAACTTATGCTCGGGGGGGGTCACTCATGAATATATGTATATATAACATGAGTTCAAAATAAGGGGTTTTTAAAACACCATTTTTATACATTTTTTACATACATAAGGGTGTCATATAAAGGGGTTACTTACAGATTGAATAGAAAAGGGTTGTGATTTATTCAAGAAAAATTCACAGAGTAGGATATTTACAAATAGGCCATGAATGCATGTTATATAGAGAATATTTATATAGTGAATCCCCCGAGAACTTATGATAACCCAGTGTAATACAACTATCACTAGTCCGATTGAAATTCAGGAGAAGAAATATCTCCTTAAGTAGTTTAAGCCACGGGAATTTGATGGGAAGGGCAAAGACGTTGAAGTTGAGGCAGAGATTTGGATTGAGACCATGGAGAACTACTTTACTGCCGCGGGAACTAGCCCTGCTAATCAAGCTATGATCGCCAAGTTGAAATTGACCAGTGAGGCATGCCTGTGGTCGAAATAGTGCTGTAAAGACCAGGGCCTTACTGACACAACTATCACCTAGGAAAAGTTGAAAGAAGCTGTGCGTGGTCGATATTTGCCACCAGCTTGTCACATGCTAAAAATGAACGAGTTCTTTAAATTAAGACAGCTGGGAATGAGCCTGGAGGCATATTACTCAAAGTTTATCTCACTGCTTAAATATGCACCTTTCATGACTATTGCTCAGCAGGTGTCTAAGTTTTGTCACGGATTGAATGCTCCTCTGAACACATGCCTTGAATCTATGCACCCAACTGATCTGCAAGATGCTTTGATTCGCGCAACACCTCTTATTCAGGAGATTCAATCAAAGCCAAGGAATAATAAGCTCTGGAATCAAACAAAGGAACTTCACAGGGCTATGTTAAGTGAGTCCAAGGTCAACATCCACTTGGTCAAGGAAAGAGGGCCAAAACAAATGCAGTCGGGAACTTCATACCTACGGGAAGTAATTCAGGAGTACCTAGGCGTTTCCATTGTAATGAGCCAGGTCACTTTAAAAGACAATGCCCAAAGCTTGGCCAAATTCCTCACCAAGGACACTACAGAGGTTAGAACCAAGCTTTAATTGCAAAAGGAAAAGCATCTGCTATAATTCTTAACGATCTTGAAGGAGAGGGAAACCCAACTATGGAAGCCGATATGGAGAGGACATCAGTTCACGCTGATACAAATGTGCGGGATCTAGAGCATGGCAGATGCGGAAGCTATGGAGGTTGAAAGAGGAAGAAGAAACTCATGAATACATTGACCATGACAAAGACAAATTGTCACACAAGTGAATTAGGTTCCAAGATTGAGACTTGGACTCATAAACACAATCTTGTGTATGGACAGTGACATTGACACTTTACTAGAAAGAAAAGAGTACTATCATTGCATTAGAAAAAGAGTGCAAGTACAATGCTTTATAGGAATTGAGTGGTGGTACTTTCTCCTATTGTGCATATGGGATTCTGGTCCTGAGCCCTCATTACTCCTCACAAAGGAACTGAAGTAGGTATGATTGCAAATATCTAAATACCCCTCCTCAATCACAACCAAAAGTACAAAGTGTGTAGAGGCTTTAGTGAAAGCAACACCTGCAAAGTGTGGGCACACCATAAATATGGAAAAAACACCAGAGGCTGTCGCACAAAAGGCTAAGTGTGGGTATCACAAACATGATGGACATCCAAAGGCTGTAGCAGGGACCTCACAAAGTGTACAGAGGCTGTAGTACAAGGATAACTAAGGAGTTTACAAGTTTATGTTTGAGGCATTAGGGCTAGGAAATACACAGCTAAAAAAGTCTGTCTGAATAGAAGGACTGACAAGGTTTGTCCTTCTCCTGGTGGTCTTCTTCTTCTTCTTCTTCCTTTGCTTCATTTTCTTCTTCTTCTTTGACTGCAACTAGATAGGCCTTTTGGGACCTCTTTCTGGCGCGGTAGAACTTCTCCGTGTGTCCGGTCCTTTTGCAGAAGTCACAGAAGAGCTGATCCTTCTTGCCGTTGTACCTATTGCCAACATATAATGCATGTTCATCTCTAGAGGTACTTGGTTCTTCCTTAGTTTTTAGCTTCTTTTCCTCTTCTAATAGTGATGCGTGGATATCAACAAGTTTAGGATTTGGCATGTTGATTAAAGTTGTTGATACATTATTATATTCAAGAGGCAAACTCTTAAGTAGAATACCGATGCAAACATCTTCTTCCATTTTAATGTTGATTCCTGCAAGTTGGGTTAGAAGTCCTTCCATGTAATTTAGATGTGTGGCAAGTGATGTGTTGGACTTCATTTCAAGCCTAAAAACCTCAATCAGGAGACCATACTTTGATGATTTAGACTGAGCACCGAACAAGGTGTCAAGTCTCTTCCATGTATCCTGTGAGGTCTCACAGTTATCCACAAGGTGGATATAGCTATCGTCTAGCTCCAGTTTGATAGTGGCCTGAGCCTTATCATCATTCTTTTGCCAAGTGACAACAAGATCCGCATCAGGAGGCTTCTTTTCTTTTCCAGTGGTAATGGCCTAGAGGCCCTTCTTCATCAGGATGAGTTTGATGCAGGTCTGCTAGGTGTGAAAACTGACTCCTTTGAAGCAAGCAGTTGGAGAGTCTTTGCCTATGTTAGAATTACGAGAACAGTAGCAAATCAACTACAGAATTATGAGATTTGAGCATCAAAAGAGTTGGTTGAGAGACACAAGTGCTAAAAAGCATTGAGTGTCAATGAACACCAAATCTGCAAAATCCTTTACTCATATAAATCCAAGTCTAATCTTCCCCTTCTTGATTTGATGCTGATGCCTTCAAATTTGAGTGACAGGACTTTAATGAACTTCAGAGAGTATTGCTCAGTGATTAAAATCAATATTGATAACTTCAGTTAGAGAAATAGTGAAAAATGTCTGAATTTTGAAGCTTTGGCTATGGCTTCTGCATTAGGGTTTTTGGGGGCAGCCTAGTTTTTTGCTAATTTTGGGAGCTATAGTGGATCATTTTCAAAAGTTTTTTAATGGAAATGTAGCTCTCTTCAAGGTCTAAGACCTATGATAATGACCAACATCGTTGCGTGTACAGGCGAAACGAACTGTACGATCAGAAACAGGCGAGCATTGACAGGACAACGAGCTTGTATTCATGCAATGCTGAGCTGGGTGATCATCAATGTTTTTGTTTGAAGTGCCAGGAAGAAGCGCCCTGAGTAGAGGAAGTATTCAGACAGGACAACGAGCTTGTATTCAGACAGGACAATGAGCTTGTATTCAGACAGGACAACGAGCTTGTATTCATGAAATGCTAAGCTGGATGATAATCAATGTCTTGGTTTGAAGTGCCAGGAAGAAGCGCCCTGAGTAGAGGAAGATATCTCCATAAGAAATCTCACTGAGATATGGCTTGGTTTGAGAGATATGAAGGCTTTAAGCAAGGTAGGTACAGGCTAGCTATGGCTGCCAAGAAGATCAAGTGAAGATGGAGGTGGAAAATGAGAACCATGAGCTGGACTTGAGCTGACCTAAGGTTAAGAAGGACTGAGAGAGCAGAGAAGGAAGTTATGCCATGCCCGATTGGGCTCTGATACCATGATAGAAATGTGCGGGATCTAGAGCATGGCAGATGCGAAAGCTATGGAGGTTGAAAGAGGAAGAAGAAACTCATGAATACATTGACCTTGACAAAGACAAATTGTCACACAAGTGAATTAGGTTCCAAGATTGAGACTTGGACTCATAAACACAATCTTGTGTATGGAAAGTGACATTGACACTTTAATAGAAAGAAAATAGTACTATCATTGCATTAGAAAAAGAGTGCAAGTATAATGCTTTATAGTAATTAAGTGGTAGTACTTTGTCCTACTGTGCATATGGGATTCTAGTCCTGGGCCCTCACTGCTCCTCACAAAGGGACTAAAGTAGGTGTGATTGCAAATATCTCAACACTTGCCACCCTCCATAAGAAAGGCCCAAATCACAAATTTTCAGTGATTCAAACACCAGCAGAATATGAGGGTAAGTCCTTTAAAATTCTGATTGACTGTGGAAGCACACACTCTTTCATGTCACCAAAGTGTGTGAAGAAATTAGGTATAGACACAATACCTACATCTAGGTTACTTGTGGAACTTGCTAATGGAAAAGAAATCATGTCTACTCAGCAAATTTGCAAAGTGACATTTAGCTTGGGAAGCAATCTCTCTGAAATGGGATTTAGGATCATGGATTTAGGGGCCTACGAATGTCTATTGGGTATGGACTAGTTAATCCCCAATGACTCACATATTTAGTGCAGAAAAGGCCAGGTGACTTTTCAAAACCTAAAGGGGGAAACAGTGATGACCCAAGGTGAGGCAAGAAAACCCAATGTTCAACTAGCCAAATCATCTTGCATAATAAAAGGGTTAAGAAAAGGACTACTAGTGTATTTCATAAAATTAAATAAGGTTGAGCATAATAACCAAGATGAGAGAGAGCCATATTGGCTAAAGGAATATGATGACATCTTCCCAGAAGAGCTGATTGAATTACCACCTGGACGAGAAGTCGATCACGAGAACAGACCTAAACCAGGAGCTGCTCCAATTGCTAAGAGTCCATATAAAATGTCTATCCCTGAAGCAATTGAGCTGAAAGAGTAGCTCAAGTAGTTACTGGATCAAGGTATATATCAGACCCAATAATTCACCATGGGGAGCCCCAGTACTATTTCAAAAGAAAAAGGACAGAACTCTCTGCCTTTGCATTGATTATCGAGGTCTAAACCACATAACAATCAAGAATAAATATCCAATCCCAAGAATAGATGAGCTACTTGATAGGCTACAAGGGGTGAGAATCTTTTCCAAGATTGATCTCCAATTTGGTTACTACCCAGTAAGGATCAAGGAAGAAGATATCCCCAAAACTGCCTTCAATACCAGATATGGTCATTTTGAATTTCTTATAATGTATTTTGGTCTAACTAATCCCCCTGCTATATTTAATAGATTAATGCAAGACATTTTTTGACCTTATCTTGATGAGTTTGTCCTAGTCTTGTTTGATGACATCCTAACATAATCCAAGAGAGACGAAGACCATGAGCTGCAATTGCACATTGTGCTGGACACCATGAGGGCGCACAAGTTCTATGCAAAGAAAAAGAAGTGTGCCTTTTTCAAAAGACAAATGGAATATCTCAGATTCATAGTATTTGTTGAAGGAATCTCTGTAGATCGAGCCAAAGTTAGAGATGTTCAAGAGTGGCAACCTCCAACAATAGTTAAAGAAGTGATAAGCTTCTTAGGACTGACTGGATTGTATAGAATTTTCATAAAAAATTACACCCTAATAGTTGCACCTCTCACTGATTTGTTGAAAAAGCAAACTGCTATTGTGTGGACTCCCATTGAGCAAACCAATTTTGAGCAGTTCAAGAAAATTTTGGTAACAGTATCCATCTTAAAGCTACCTGACCTAAGTCAAGAGTTTGAAGTCGTAACAGACCCAAGTTCTCTTGCACTAGGTTGTGCGCTTATGCAGCAAGGTCATCCAATAGATTATTCCTCAAGAAAACTGAAAATCCATGAGAGGAATTATGCCAACCATGATCTCGAGCTGTTAGCTACGATCCATGCTCTCAAATTGTGGCAACACTATCTGCTTGGAAGCAAGTTTACTTTGGTCACTAACCACAAAAGTCTCAAATGGATCTTTACTCAACCAGACCTCAACATGAGGCAGTGTCAGTGGATTGAAGTCTTGCAAGAATTTGATTTTGAAATCAAGTTCAGACCTGGGAAAGAGAATGTGATTGTTGATGCATTAAGTCATAAAGCTTTTTTGAATGCACTTATCATGGAAAATCTAACTAAATGAGAGACTTTAGCTACCATGATATCGATGCCTAGCAATCCACTCATTGAGCTTGCCAAAGAAGAAGTAGACAAGGATCCTAAGTATCAGTTAATTCTTAGAGAAATCCTAGTTAAGGACACCGATCCTAAGCTCAGAGTCAAATACCAAAATTTCACTGTGGATGATGGACTTGTTTATTCCAGGACAAGGCTCTGCATTCCCCTCAGTCAAGTGTTGAAAAAGAAGATATTATGGGAAGCCCATGACTCCTCGTTCTCAGGACACCCTGGATATGCAAAAACTCTTAATGTAGTAGGAAAAGTTACTAATGGGAAATATTGAAGCATGATGTACTCAGATATGTTACTGAATGCCTAAGTTGCCAGCGGGTGAAAGTTGAGCATGTCCAAATGTCAGGTAAGCTCCAACCACTTGACATTCCACAAATGAAATGGGAGTTCATCAGTATGGATTTCGTAGTTGGCTTTCCTTCTGTTCAAGGAGGGTATAATTCAATCATGGTGATTGTGGATATGCTAACAAAGGTCACTCATCTTATCGCAGTCAAGACCAACTACACAGCTTCAGATATTGCATGATTGTTTGTGAAATAAATCTTTAGGCTTCATGGATTGCCTAAATGGATCATTAGTAACCGCGACTCTCTATTTACATCACATTTCTAGAAAAGCCTATTTGAAGCAATTGGAACCTAACTTTGCTTTAGCGCAGCTTACCATCCCCAAACTGATGGGCAAACAAAGCCAGTTAATCAAGTCATTGAAGATATATTAAGAGCTTACTGTTTTAGAGAATCTACAAAGTGAAGATAGTATTTGCCCTTAGTAGAATTTTCCTACAATGCATCATATCACCAAAGTATTCAAATGACTCCATTTCAAGCATTGTATGGACAAGATTGTTTGACGCCATTGAATTTCTCTAATCCAACCCTAAAGGTTGAGGCTTCTAAGAAAATGCTAGAAGACATGGATGATCAATTCAAAACTATTAGACAAGACATCCAAGCTGCCAACGATTGCTAGAAAGCTTACGCTGATCTAGGATGGCAAGAGTGCATCTTCCAAGAGGCAGACATGGTTTTTATCCATGTACGCCCAAAGAAGAGTTCTCTGTCATTGGGAAAGTTCAAAAAGTTGAGTCCAAGGTATTGTGGACCATACAAGGTTCTCAAATGCCTAGGAGCTAATGCCTACAAACTGCAACTTCCTGATCATGTGAAAGTCCACAATGTATTTCACGTTAGCCTTCTGAAAGCTTATGTGGCAAACCAAGATCATATTCTTGATGACCAACAAATTGTAATGCCTAGTCAAGGAGCCCTTGAACTCCAGCCTTATAAGATCCTAGATGTAAAAGAGAAACCTCTTAGAAACAGAACCATTAGAGAGTATCTTATCCAGTGGAAAGACTATCCTGAGGAGGATGCTACTTGGATAGAAGATACAACTCTAGAAAAACAGTTTCCCCAGTTCTTTTCGAGATGAGGACATCTCGATTCCTCTAAGGATGAGAGGATGTAATATTCCCGCCATAACACTTCATAAAACAAATTCAGGCTTGAAATGTTTTAAAAATTACTCGTTGAATTATCACATAAGTGACCGCATGTAATATCAAATCTTGCATTAAATCAATTCTGCAATCCGACATGAGAAGATACCTCAATGAACCCAGCCAAGAAAAAAGCAAATACGCCTCGTATATAATATTATGACGGCTTGATCATAATATTTTCTGCATTATATTTGATTTAGCATTCTCGATTCCATTTAATGCATCAAAGATCGCATTGATTTTGCAACAGCAACACAAATCGCAGAAGCCTTAATTGGTAGACAAAAAAATGCAAGAACGAGCATGTTATTGAGTAAGTTAAGTATCAAAGAGTATTGCATGACTTTATAAACTAGATAAGTTATGAGGTAACTTGGCCAAAAACTACCAGATGAAGTCGTTTTGATGAAAAAAAGACGTTTTTGAAAAAAATAGGTAACAAATCATAACGCTTTTTATGCATGGAGGTAGATAAAGCATTTTAAAATCATCCCCATGTGACCATCCAACAGGTAGGCAATCAAAAAGCATTTTGTATCAAGCTTACTTAACTCTTGACAAGTAGCCAAAAGAATGAGTGACTGCATGCGTGCCCCTCATGGCTATAAATACAACCCCTCTCCTTCACAAAGAAAGCAAGAAGGAAGACCTCTTGATGATGGAAAATTTTCTCTACATCTCTTTTCCATTCTAGCTTGAACCTTGAAGAAGGAAAATACCCCTATTCTACCTCATTTCCATTTTCTCTACCCCCTGTTACGCCTTTCTTCCATAGAGTCATATCGCTAAGCAAAACGCTTGTGAAATTTTTCTAAATGACCATCAACTCTCCTTGAGCTACCACGTTAATTTCATTTGACATCTATGGCTCCACGAGGTCGCAAAAATTCAAGAAGTCCATTTTGAAGCAAAAGAAGCAAGAAACACGGTTGATGGAGAAAATGACACAGTAGGAATTGGCGAAACCCCCGTTACTACAAACTTGATAGAGATAACATCTCGTCGGTTTGAAAAAAAATAATGTTTTATAAGCTTATTTCTATATTTGGCTTTAAATGATTGTAAATGCATTTTAAAGAAAATGCATGTGAACTATCGCTTAGGAAAATGACCTAAGTAATATAATAATAAATTATTCAGTGAAAAAACTCTTTCACTTGAAAAAGGATTATATGCCTATCATGAAGAAAATATGGTAATTATGGTTTATTTCGTGATATTTATTATTATTTCGTTAATGACACGTGTGATTATAATAACTAAAAAAAGGTAGACGGTGTTAGGGAAGGAAATATTTTATAATTTTTCCCTGAAAGTGACTATCTCTATTTCATTTTGCTAATGATAAATAGAAGTATATGAGTCTTATAATAGTTTATAAAAAATCATTTAGATAATATCATGAAATAATCAATGTATTAAATCAATAGAAAATTGTATAGGAAAATATATACTAGACGCGCATAAACTAGGTGCGTAGTAATATAATTTGATGTTTGAAAGATGAAATAAAAATTACACTTATGATTTTTACATTGCTTAGAATAAATTTTTCATAAAAAACAATTAGCATTGCATTTATGACATAGGTAAATGAAAATTGATCTTCCTAGATAATGTTCAAAGTTCGACAAATCGTTAGACATCGTCAATTAAACCATAGAATACGAGCAGTATAAAATAAAAATTATTTTCTTGCTGAAAACACACACAATGTTAATATTAATGGTTATATTAGCGAGAGCATCAATATCATGAGTTGACCCACATATGAATCAACGAGAAAAACTTAGCTAAAATATCAAGGATGTTGAAGCAAAAACAACTATGAAATACTCGACAATCCTGAAACTATCAGTATTAAGAAATTAAATAAATATCGAAACTCTGTAAGACTTATTGGACATTGATAAGAATTTGTCGATAGAAATTATAATGTCTAAACAGACTTGGAAAAGTATTTGAAATCCTTCTAAGTATGGGTTAGAGCAAGGCAGCGCATGAATTGCCTACCATAGGTATAAATGCCCATATTATCTTTTAGGAGGAAAATACCAAGTTTTCATAAGGATAAAATAGACTTCAGATTCATGAAATAACTTGTGGATCAGAAAAAAAGAGTTGCAAGTAGGAAGCGAAACCCTAAGAATAAGGGGGGACCTTAAAAGAGAAACCCTAGAATTGGATGGGACTGCTTTCTATGCTAAAAACACTTGATGTTGTTTCTTTTTTTTTAAATTTGTGCATGTATTGATGGTTGCACAAGAATAATTAATTGTGCTTGTAGCAGTTAGATGTGATTGTAAATATATAATGAGGATAATAAAAGGAAAGATCGCGCTATGCCTCCCCCATGGCTAGACGCGGAACCCTACTCCAAGGGGGATTGTTTTGTACCGCCACGAGGAGCTTTGGACCGGCCTCGATGGTGAGAGATCACTCGATGAGGAATCCATTAGGCAAGAGGAGGTGGGAGCGCCAGGGGGCTCTGGCCATAAATCTCTCGTTCACTCCTAGGAACTGCCTGACCCTCACGCAAATCAGGATGGGATCTTGGAGTCCTCGGTACTAGTGAAGGGACAGAAATCTTGGAGGGTTTGCTTTCTTCCGCACAGACATAAGGGATTTTTCGACGGAGGTTTTATCTTTTGCATAGGTAGAAGGGAAAAAGCATTGTAAATAACTTTTGCAAAATAATAAATAAATCTATTTTTCCAAAAGACTGTTTTTCTCTGTCTTTATGTTGTGTCGTAAAATTACGCAAAGGAACCTATGATAACGAGTTAATTAACGAAGCTTCTTTTATATGTCATAACTTAATGTGATAGGTAATTAGAAAACTAAAGAAAACCATTTGTGGGAAGCGGGTGGGCGATATCCTTGCCGGGATCCGTCCTACAGATAGGTGGTCCCGGTAAGCTGGGAGCTTCTTTCAAGAGATTGAATGAAACATTAATTAGGAGAAATTAGGTAGAGCCGAGCATTGACTTACCTAGGGTCGGGTCTTAAAACCTTGATCAATAATTATCTTAGGGAAAAGGTGCAGCGGCTATGCCAGAACTCTATTAAGGTTCCCTGAATCCTAACTAGTTGCTGGAAAAAAGCATTGCACTCCATGAACCAAGTGTAACTACGATCACTCCAATCGGACAAGAAGCCCTTGTGGGACACCTTCGATGGAGCTAGCTGATGCATCAAGACCTCAGTTGTCAAATTAGGACCCCAAGCTTGCAAGTTGATCCTTGTGGGGACGGCCAGTACCATCCATTATGGGGTAGACTTTGAGAAACCTAGAGGATAGACCATGTGCATTCTCGCGAGTGCCGGGCGAAGCCATCTAGTATAGTTTCTCGATGGACCACTAAAACATGCTACTAGGGAACTGTTAGGTAGGCACGTGACATGAGGCCCTTATGTATTAGTTGCTACTTGTATATAGAACATACATATAAATTTATAGTTCCAAACCTTAAACTCAAAATTAAGAGCAAACATATCATGACCTTCTCGAATATATTTCAAAGTACGTACTGTAATTTAGATTGATAATGTGTAACCACTATTTACATCACTTAGAAAATTCTTGAAATTCCATCATGTAAGCACTTTTTGAAGCTCCTACTCTTAATAAATTTCATGCAAGGGTAGATGGACTCTTATCAAATGGTGTCTAGATGCATCATTGTTTTCCCATGCTTGCAATTAATTAAAGTTGCAACAGCATCATGATCCACTCAAGGATATGCAATTGTGTGCATATCTCCAATTCCAACTATCTATTTGTGGATAGCTTTATTTGGCAAGAACTATTTCAAAAAACCTTTGAGTTTACACGTGTTGCAAGTAGAATTGGAATGATGTCTATTGTGTGTGTGTGTGTGTGTGTGTGTGTGTGTGTGTGTGTGTGTGTGTGTGTGTGTGTGTGTGTGTGTGTGTGTGTGTGTGTGTGTGTGTGTGTGTGTGTGTGTGTGTGTGTGTGTGTGTGTGTGTGTACAGTGTGTGTGTGTGTTTAGATACCTCAAAGTCATATAGGATAGGGAGATGACATGTATCGAGATTTTAGTTACAATCCCACTTTGAGGTGCCATTGATGCAAAAGTAAATCCACTTTAGGATGCCATTATCACATAAAAATGACCAACTATTAAACATTATGCCCTCTAAACTAACTCAATGCTTTAATAACTTGAATAGATTATGCCCTTGGAGTGATAAATTATGATCATGAGTTATTTGGAAGTCAACTCAAATAGGGAAAATCTAATTGGTTAAACACTTCATGAAATTTAAACATAATATATTGCAAGCATATCGTAAGGAAATAATCAAGGCATAACAAAAATGATAAAATCAAGAACAATGGCTTAAGATGTAAGATTTGGGAGGATTAAATTGTGAAATCTTGTTGTAACATGCCTGCCAAGCTCATTCCAATGCGTGCCCTTTGTAGTCCATTAGTAGGTTTTCCAAATGATGCCGCCTGGAACTCCCTTAGAGTATCATGGGGTTTGTCACTTAGACCCTACTGAGTCTACATCGCAACAATAGAAGAGCTTCAACTGAACCCACTAGGATCGACTTGAGTTTCGAGTTCCTAAAATCAGTTGGGTCTCCTAACAGCCAGCTAGTGTTAGTAATTTGAGTTTTCACTTCTCACATGATCACTCGAATTGAAACAAACTTTCCATTGCACTTGGTTCAAAGAGAATGAGAGATGAAGGGGAGTGTGGTACGTCAACCCTCCTACCCATAAAGCAAAATTCCATTTTGGCACCCTAAAACAATGCAAGTAGGTTCTACCTAGCAACTAGTTGGTCAATTTATCATTTTCCTATTTCTATCACTGATTTAGAAAAGCTCTCAGCTAACCGAGACCACCCTACCATGGTGGACTTGTCGAGGGTCACACCCACCTGCTTTCCTTCAGTGACGGTATCATCTTTAGTTTTTTAATTACCTACAGCACATTTATTGAAACATATACAACCAGCTTCCTTAATTTGTTCATTAAATCACAAGTTGCTTCACGTAATTTATCTCACAAACATACATACAATTAAACAAACCTTGAGTAAAAAAATCTCATTTATTATATTTTAAGTTTATTACAATTTCCATCTTTTCAATCCTACGGAAGATATACAGAATTTCACGAGGGTATTCTGCCCACCAAGACTCCACCCTTGTAACTAGTATTAGGGTTCTAGGATCCCATCCTGGGTCAGGAAGGGGCTTGTTAGATTCTATGAGTAATGTGGAATTTACGGCTAGATTTTCCCATGATATCCATATTTCCTACTACTTGAGACTATCCCTATGGAGGATAGACCTTTCTGCTACAAAGCCAGTTTAAGCCTCTCGAAGCAATAACCATGACCCCCTCGGAGTAGGGTCTCGTAGCTAGCTTGGGGGTATCCTAGCACGATCTTTTCTTTTATCATGTTTTTCAATCTTTCTAATTAGAGATATAGATTCAAGCAAACACAAATAATCCTTGCAAACATATAATGATGCAACAATCACACCATCATGTAGCTCACAACTTCACATAGCCAAGGTAGACCTTAACCTAAGGTAACCTTACAATCTAATGAGGATTCTCCTCCCCATAAAGAATTGTTGAGTACATCTCTTAAAACTTTGTTATGCAATGCATAAATTTCCTGCTTAGGGCTAACTTACCCATCATAAGCGACACATTGCATAAATTATTTTTGAAGAATATGAAATATTCCTCCATTTCAATTTTGGGGTTTGTAGGTTATATGTTAGACTGGGAGGGTCTAAGTTGTTCTTTAGATTTTTGGATTTCATCCAATGTTTTCTTAACATTGAACTATTCTAAGAAATAGTGAATTTTCTTTAGTTGGTACCTAGAAAAAAAATAGGGTGACAATAACCTAACAAGATGATTTACACGGTTTTTGAAATAGGCTTTTAATTTAACTAATCTTGAGTGTGCATATAGTCCTTTACTCATTTCATGAAAAGCAACTAGAAATTCTTTTTGTGTGCTAACTAATGCACAGCTTGCAATTTTATTCTATCACATAGATCATTCTGTAGTACTAAGTTCTTTGTTTATGGAACCATCTACACAACTGCCTAATAGTTTAATATCTAGTGTAGTTTTTCTACTTCATAACCTATGCAGTATCCAAATTCTACGGATTATAATCTTAACTAATCTAACTTCAAATCATAGGTAGCAGTTATCAATTTATGCATATACTAATACACACTCTATATGAAAGCTATCATTTTGTGTAAGTGTAAATATGGAAGCTAATATTTCATGTACTTAATTTTTATATGAATGTTATCCGTGCAATCTAGCAAGTAGTTCATGTACCAATGCAAAATCTAACATATTATTCAAAATTTTGACAAAAACCTTATTATTTTATGTTGGGATATAAAAATAATAGCCTATTTCTGAAATGTGAGTAACTTGGTTTGGCACGATGACATTGAAAATTTCGTCTTTGATTCCAATTGTGTTTACCACACCCGATATTTCATTGGTAGCGGCAACTCCAACAACCTTGCGCATTCTCGTGTCTTTGGCAATAACCATTCCTTGGCTGGTTGCGGTGGCTCTCATGGTCTTTGCACCTTGTTGCTTTGGAGCCAGAATTGAGAGTGGAGTTGAGAGATAAAGGAGGGTTGAGCTCGAGATGGGAGAGCATGAGAGAAGATTGCCTAGTTGATGATCGAGAGAGGGGGGATTGAGTTAACTCTCTCTATCACTAACTCTCTATCCCACTAACTCTTTCTCTCTCTCTCTCTCTCTCTATCTCTCTCTCTCTCTAAGTCTCTATTGTAGCCTCTCGGAATATCTTCCTACTTCATTTTCAAGTAGAGGGCATGCTTTTATATAGGCAGAAGGGAGTACATGCTACCTCTTCCTTCCTTTTTTTTCCCTCCCTTTTTGGCCATAATAGCTCCTTCACTCTCAGTTTTAGAGTGGGAGCGTTTTTTTTTTCTAACGAGTCGTAGATGATGATGTGGATGATGACACTAATGACGATGACGATGACGACGACGACGATGATGATGATGATGATGACGACGACGCCGTTGATGATTGCCTTTCCAGATCAGCATATGCCTTTTCTCGGTCCTTGGCAGCTTGAATATCATGTCTCATAATCTTGATTTGATCATCCATTTCTTCTAACGTTGCCGTATTGCTGCGCATTCGAGGTGTGAAAACCACCCGAAAGTTGTGTGTGCGATTTAATACTTTATGCATACTTAGTTGTTGTGATTACATTTATTCTCTGCGTATGAGTATAGATGCTCACATGAAGGGCTTCACTTCAGATGCTTTTGTTAATAGCACACTTATTAATATTTATGGTAAATGTGGCAGCATTATAGAAGCAGAGAGCATGTTTGATGGGCTGTTTGATCAGGACATTGTCGTGGCATGGAATGAGATGATCTCATTACACTCTCAACTGGAGAATGGATGTGGAAGATGGTGATGGAAAGAGACATTGGAAGTATGGCTCCCTCATCATTTACAAATCTTATAGAGAAGAGAAGGGTTTCAAGCATAGAACTTGCACGTAACAAGGAGATTGTGAGTGCACACAAGAGAAGCATTAATAGTCTTCAGGTACCTAATTTCGGGAGCATTAGATGGATCTGTTGCTGCTTATGACATTCAACAGCCAAGCAGCTATGGATACAATTCATGTACACAAAAACATGAGGCGTTGTTTTCAGTCGATAAAAGGGCTAACCATGGCCACACATATTGTGTCTCATGTGTACACTGATATCCCATTGATACAGGCATCTTCATCACTGGATCTTTCGATCATTTTGTGAATGTTTGGGACATTCGAAGGTCAGGGCTGTTACAGATGGATGAACAGTTGAACAACAGGTTTTGGAGTCAAATCCGCTTCTTGAGGGAGGCTTTTGGCAATGCAAAAAAATAGTGCTTTGGGGGGAAAAGAGGAGTTTTTATGTTTTTGAATCAAGCTTGGAGGATTTTCCCGGGGGATTGATGGATCTGGCACACGATTTTTTTAGAGGAGAATCAGAAGGAAAAAGGGGAGAATTCTCGCCTGGATTTGGGGAGGACGATACTCTGCGCTGAATAGAGGGGAAAAAGGACGAAAAAGCTGGGGGAAAAGCTCGGAAGGCAGAGGGAGTGCGGAAGTCTTGCGGGAGAGAGAGGAAGGGGAGTGCTCGGCAATCTGGGGAAGAAGGGGGAGCAACGAAGAGGGCAGGAAGGATCTTCTCACAGGTGGTAGTGGGCGAAGGTCCATCAAATTGAGGAGAAAAGAATCAAAGAAGTTTGTCGTGAATGCATCTCTGCACAGGGTGCCTCTCAGATTTTCTGCAAATGGTGGAAGTGATGCAGCTTCTTTGTTTACAAAAAGAGGGCTAAAAGGAGTAAATCAAGATGCCATGATTGTGTTGGAGAATTTTACTGCTCGAGCAGATACAGTCTTCTGTGGAGTATTTGATGGGCACGGTGTCGTATTGCTGCGCATTTGAGGTGTGTAAACCACCCAAAAGTTGTGCATGGGATTTGGTACTTTGTACATATTTAGTTGTTGTGATTACATTTATTTTCTGCGTATGGAAGGGTTGCTTTCAGGCAGGGTCAAGGAGAGAAGACATTACAACTATATAAACAGATGTAAGAGGAGGGCATTTTCTCAAATCTGTACACAATCAATCTTATTGCTGTGAATAGCAAATACTGCAATGGGCTGGGTTTCTTTTTCACTTTTCTTGTCCCTGAAACAAAGGGAAGATCCTTGAAGGAAATTACAGGGGAGAATAGTGATGAGCCAAGGAATCACACAAATTTACAGATTGGAACTGGGAATGGACATTTGACTTTGTGAGTAGGATATGAAGCTCTTGTTTTGTGCAACATCTAAGGCACTTGTTGGGACATGTTTTTTTTTGGGTTCTAGTGTTTCATATTTAGTGGAGGCATATTCGAGCTCATGAAAGGAGCCGTGCTTTGAGGGGAAAAAGGAGAAGCTTTTGGGCTATTTTTGAAAAGGAGGCTTTTTGGGGGGGAAAAACCTTGGAGATTCAGATACGCGGGTTTTTTTACGGGTTCTGAGGAACTTCATTAAAAAAAAAAGCTCGGCAATTGGGAGAATAAGGGAGTACGGTGGCGGAAGCAGTCGATCTTGGGGGGGAACCTGCTTGCTGCGAAGAAGAGGGTGGCAAATGAATCATGGGCACTCTTTCCACTCATCACCAGGAGGATCAATGATGACAAGAAAAGGAGCTTTCTCGGCTAAATCGGTCTTGGCATGCGTTCCCACGAGACTTTTCTTTCGTCCCTTCTGCAAGCCAACGAAAGAGGAGCTGATTATTGACAACAATCAACATGGCCTACACTCGTACAACTGCTGAGAATGCCACTGAAGTCATGCAACTGAGGTTGGCGATCTGAAGTTCAAGTTTTGGTTGAAAGCTTCGGCGGATGATATGATAAGCTCACACCATCATCTTTAGCTTCGAACCCCCTTCGTAAATCTGGTCTAACTCTAGTCAAAACCACCCAGAACTTATGATTGTAAGACACTGAAGGAAGGAGAAGACGAATCAAGATGAGAACAAATGATAATTGTAGAAGAAGACGACGGTGATATTGACAGAGGACGGGGACGAGCGAAAGAGATCATTGCTGAAGACGAGTGAAGGGGAGAAGAGAAGACGACGTCAGCATTATTGGCAAAGAACTGGAGGCAATTGCAATGTAATTAAGGAGATCATTTATCCCAAGGGTGCAGAGATAGATGTAAGGTCAATTGTGGTTGGCGCCAAGGGAAGGTTCTCGAGGATAGACCGGAGCCGCCGGCTGTAAAACAGGTCGAAATTTCTGGACACACTGACACTGACTCGACCCACAGCCATGAGAATGCCGTTCATGAGTAGGTGGGAACCAGTAAAGCTGAAACAGTTGACAAGATGAAGAGCAGCAAGAGGGCCAGTTCAATACCACAAGTGGTGATTTCGCCAGAGGTATACCACAAGGAAGCCAAGTGAAGGCACTCTCAGTTAAACAAACAGCTGAATTTGAACATAATGTAAAAAAAACTGATGTCGGGTGCAAGAGATTAATCAATTGAGTCTCCGTATGATGTTCCAATGAAAACGATACTTCAGACTTCGACTTAAGAGCTTTGTCAGTTTGTCATCAGCTTGAACGAAAGTATGCTTAATGCTCAGAAATTCATCATCCATGTACTTGATGATAGCCATCGCCTCTTCGTTCAGCCCATGATGTGGACATGATCCAGAAAAAGATTCAGGAATTCTGAGAACAGTGCACCTTCGAAAAGTCCATGTGAGACACATGGTTACAGATTTTAATAACACATTAAGTCACTTACAGGGACAGCATACGAGAATTGGGTTTACATGGCAGTTGCTAAAACAGTGGAATGTGCTTAAAAAGATGTTGGTGATGAAAGACGAAGTAGTGGAGGACTTGAATAGCAGTAAAGCAGAAGCATCTTTAACATTTACAACAACAGTCACAGTTTCAGCTACTAAAGAATCTTCAAACCTCTTAAAATGAATCATCCCACATTTGGAGATCCCTATAGACAGTTGGTTTAAGCACATATGCTAGATCATACACTGAATCCAGTTGTAAAACTCAATCAAATCTTGATACTCCACATTCCTATGAAACTTTCAACCTGCAACAGAGATCTCAGACTTTCAGATTCTGCATTATGAGTTGTGAACCACGAGCCATTATCAACATGACAATGAAAATGCATGTTATTCACGTTTGATCTTACCACAATTCTATATGGTGAAGAATTACGTATTTTGAAAGATCTATGACAGAGTTTTAACTATACAAAAGCTGTGTATATCTATCCAAGATTACATTAGATCTGGATGGTTTCCACAAAAAGTTGTATATTGGACATGCTCTCATTCAGATGTAACTGGATATTTGTCACATATTATTTAAAATTGAGCTTTCAAATGGAATTTGATCTCGCTTGATTAATCTTTCATCTTGAAATTAGTCAAGGTCCTCTGTGGATGTGATATTGCTTTCACAAACCCTTCGACATCTTTGTTGAACCCGACGTGAAAGCGTCGCAGAAATTTCAGGATGGGAGACACTTTAGCCTCTATTTCAGCTTCTTCTACAACTCCAGCTGCGTCTACTTCAGTTCCATCTATGACTGCTGCGTCAAGTACTTCAACGGAGGATCTAAAACAGATTTTGCAGAATATGTCCATGTATATGCAGCTCCAAAATCAGCAAACACAAATGTATATGCAGCAGCAACAACAATTGCATCAACAACAGTTGTCTCAACAAAGGCAACTCTATTCGGAGCAGGAGAATGCAAACAGCGCGACTAAGGCTATTGAAGCAGTTGAGAGTGAGAAGAAGCTATTTGACGGGCGTAATGTTTCAGCATATTTGAAGACATATGAGATCAAGATGGGGTTTTTTGGAGTTCCTGCTGGACTTATGAGTAAGTACTTCCTTCGTCTTGTCACACCTGCTTTGAGAACAAAAGTGACTGATTTATTTATTCAAAATACACATTGGCAAGATTTTAAGAAGGCTCTTAAAGAAGAATATTTCCTTGAGGACTTTGGTATGGCTACTCGACGGTCATTCCGAGAGTGGGTCTACATGCCAAACAAAGGTCTTGCTGCTTCGGAGTTGATTCGAGAATTTGAGGAAAGGTATAGTCAGCTTGATGCCATTGAACAAAGAGCATTGGATGTTGAAAAAGTTGAGCTTTTCTTGCAAGCTGCAGATCCTGCTCTTCAAGAAGAATTGGGTGAGCTTCTTGAAGATCGCACGAAGCCTATGGGTCTTAAAACTGATTGGCAGGATGCTCAGGATGCAGTTCCGACTTTGACCAAGAGGAGGATATGGAAGACTCGCCTACAGAATGGTTCCATGACGCCTACACCATCATCTGCTCCTATGCCTACTTCTATCCCTGTTATTTCTTCTCCTCCTCAGCCAGTTTCTTGGCCTATGCCAGTGCCTACTATTTCCACTCCACCTATTCCTCCTGTTCCACGACCGATGCCTACACCTTCTGCTCCAAAACCATCCGCTCCATCGGTGCCTACCTCTATTGATGATATAATCAAAGGCATCACAGATTTGACACTTGAGTCAGTCAAAGCGGAGTTGGTGGGTAAGTTGAAGGAGCAGTTTGCTTCGACTGTGCCTATTACTTCTTCCAGTGCTCCTACTGCACCTAGGAGTGCTTCTAGTGCACCTAGGAGAGATCGGAGATGTATTTGGTGTGATAGTACGGAGCATCAGCATTGCAGGGATTGTGACTCTTTCCAGGATGCAAGGAGGCAGAATTTGGTATATTGGGGGCAAGATGGTAAGATTTGGTTGACTGAGACAGGAGCTCCACTTGCTACCAACTTTGGTAAAGGTGGAATGAAGAAGTTAGTGGAGGACATGGCTGCGCGTACTTCTTATGTGACGGCTAGAGGTGATGCTTCTGCATATGGAGTACAGATTGAGAAGGGATCAGAGACTCAATCCGCACTATGGACTTATGCGATGGAGACTGCAAACAAGGGGAAAATTCAGCAAACTGTTTTGACTAGTGCAGGCTCTAGCATCAGATCAGAGACAGGTTGGGACTCGCCTGTTGACAGGTATTCTATTTATGCTTATTTGGCTAAATCTCATGGTGCAGATGTATTTGTTGAGGAGAAGCGTAAGAGGGATGAAGAAAATCCAAGTGCAGCTAAGAAGACTAGAGGGGGTGAGTTTGTTACTCCACCTACTGCAGGACCGTCTTCACGATCAGGGCCAGATCGATAGATGGAGGATGCTCAAAAGAGGGAAAAGAGGCAAGAGCCTAGAGAGAGAAAGCAGCCAGGATTCAGATTGATGTCCGATATTGAGACATCTACAGATATGAAGAAAATCTTTAATGATAAGATACTTGGCAGTGAGGTGACTTTCACTATTTCTGAGATTTTGGGCATCTCAAAAAGAGAGTTTCAGGATCAGTTTCAGGAGGTCCTGAAGAGGAAAAGACATGCATTGTCAACCACTGATACACAGGGAGTTTTGATTGGAAAGTTGGATGAAGATGATGATGAGGTTATGGTTGATAATGCTTCTGTTTTGCCACAGGTAGAGAAGAGGGTTCAGCCTATGCATTATGCTGAAATTGATGAGCCTGTTTTGATACCGCGTAGTCACTTCTCGCGGAGCCATTGGGCTAGGGCAACTACATAGACGATGGTAAAGATTGGAGAGAAACAGGTGCCTTATGTTGCATTGGTTGATCATGGTTCAGAGATTAATCTCATAGTTCGTGGAGTTTATGAGAGTAACAGATGGCCTATGGATGTAGAGCATGGGTGGCGTATGAGAGCCGCCAATAACACTGCAGGTGATTTATATGCTGCTTGCCCTAGTGTCAGGGTTTCTATTGGTGATGTAGAGGAGGATTTTCATTTCTTTGTGCAGGATTCATGCTCTTATCCCATAATTCTTGGTCAGCCATTCATTACAGAGATGCGCATGGAAACTAAGGTCATGGATGATGGATCTGCTTATGCACGGATTCACAGTAAAGATGGTATGAGAGCAGTTCAGTTTATGACTGTATGTGTGAATCATGTTAGAAACAGGGATACTCTCAGAGATGCACCCTTGCCCACTGTGAGGGATTCGGGTTTTCATTAGGTACCGCCGTTTCGCGAGACGACGGTGGTACAGAGCAGAGGAGATTGGAGTTCTCGCCTCCTGGCAGCGATGTTTTCTCCTCCGGTTATGTTGGGATTTCAGCAAACAGTTCGATGAGTTATCAGAAGACTTCTAGGTTGCCTAGAGCTGCCAGGCAGTATATATGCAAGAAGGAGAAAAATTTGAAAAATGCAGGAATTTTGGAGGATGATGAGCACATAGATGGTATGTATGACAGTGTGATTTGTGCAGATACGATGACAGAGATGGGAGATATGCTGAAAACTGATATGCTGAATTGTCATGGTAATGTATTAGTGCAGTCCCTGGACATGTTTCATGAAATTGCAGATTTTATGTCACAGATTGAGTCAGAGGCTGAGGTAACTCAGCAAAGAGTGTTGAGTGCTGAAGAAATTCAGCAAACAGAGTTTCCAGCTGGTTATGATCAGCTTTCAGAGAGACAGAGGGCTGAAAAATTTCAGCCAACAGAGTTTACTGCTGAAATATTTCAGCACTCAGAGTTTGGGGCTGTTCCTATGCAGTCCATAGAGCAGAGGGCTGAGAATATTCAGCCATTGGAGTGCAGAATTGCTGATTTACAGCAAGGTTTATGTAATGCAGAAGAGCATAATGAAGCCAGGGTTGACACGAAATACAAAACTGTGGATAAGAAGGTGAAGCCGGTTGCTGTACCGCTTCCACCTGACAGTGATCAGCAAATAGAGAGGGCTGCTACACAGCAAATTTTGAGGAATCCGGAGCATATTGGTCATAAATTTTCAGCAGAGACACTTGCTGAATTGAAAATTGGAAATGGTGATTTCTTGTTACCCATAGAGAAGCAATGCTTTCAGGAGATGCTTGAGCGTCATGGAAGGGGATTTGCTTTTGTCCCACATGAGATTGGATGTGTGAATCCTGATATTGTTGCTCCTATGGTCATTTTTACTATTCCTCATATTCCATGGAATCTCCGACCTATTCCAGTGCCTAAAGCACACTTGCCAAAGCTGATTGATTTATTGAATGAGAAAATCAGGATGGGAATCCTTGAGCCTTCATCTGCACCATACTCAAATAGGTGGTTTACAGTTCCAAAGAAGAATGGTACTCTCCGATTTATTCAGGACATGCAGCCAGTGAACAGAGTTACTATGAGGAATGTTGGTATAGGTCCAGTTGTGGATGAGTTTGCAGAGGCATTTGCTGGACGTGCCATCTATTCTTTGGGTGATTTGTATTCGGGTTATGATCAGTTTCAGCTGGCTTTGGAAAGCAAGGACATAACCACCATGAGAACTCCTATTGGGCTTGTCAGGATGTGTACCTTGCCTCAAGGTGCCACTAATTCTGTTGCGCATATGATGAATGCCATGCATAAGGTCCTTCGTGATTACATACCTCAGCTTACTATGCCTTTCTTGGATGATGTGCCCATTAAGGGGTGTGCAGAAGAAGAGAAGAATGAGAGCCTAAATGAGCAGGGATGCAGATACTTTGTGACTGATCATATTTCAGCATGTGAGAAGATTTTGGCCAGGTTAGAAGAAGTGAACTTGACACTTTCAGGGCAAAAATCTGTTTTTGGAGTGAATGAGGTTGTCATTGTTGGGCATATGTGTGGATATTATGGCAGGAAACCCTCACCTGATAAGGTGAATGTTATAGGCAAGATTGCAGAGTATTGTTCTACCACTTCAGAGGTACGGAGATTCATTGGTGCTTGTGTGTTTTATATAATTTGGATACCTCATTTTGCACACATAGCAGATTGTTTGTATCAGCTGCTTCGAAAGGGGCAGAAATTTTATTGGGATGAGAGTCACACTAAAGCCATGCGGAAATTGAAGAAGTTATTGCAGAATGCTCCTACTCTCAGGAAAGCGGATTATAATTGTGATAGGCCTATTGTATTGACAGTTGACACTAGTCCAATTGGCATAGGTTGGGCTGTGGGTCAAGATGATGCAGATGGAAATAGGTATGCTATTCGGTTTGGGACGAAAGTCCTAAACAAGAGACAGAGGAGATATCCGCAAATCAAGAGGGAGTTATTGGGGATTGTCACGGCTCTCAAATGTGACAAGGAGTACTTTATTGGAGCTTCAGTTGTGGTAGAGACAGATTGCTTGCCATTGATTGGTATGATTACGAGTTGTTCTACTCCGGATATAGCTATGTTGAGATGGATTGCATACATCAAGTCATTAAATCCGGAATTTAAACACATAGCAGGGAAGGATAATCCAGTGGCAGATATGTTGTCTAGAGCCAGGTATGATGATGAGGAGACTCTACTTGCAGAAGAGGATGATGCAGAAATTTCAGCCACTATGGTTGATCATGTTTGTCATGTCTTTGATATTATGGCTTTTACAGAAGAACTTTATGTTGGAGATTGGTTGCAGATTGGCAGGTACCTTAGTACACTAAGCAAAAGAGATGAATGGACAGATGAAGAGTTTAAGAAGATCAGAAGGAAAGCCTATGGTTATTTTCTCAAGGATGGATTTCTTTGGAAGCATCCGAAGAAAAGAGGCGGATTACCTTTGCGGGTTGTCTGCGATCGAGAGACACAGTTACAGGTGATGAGGGAGTTTCATGAGAGTCCTTGGGCTGGTCATAGAGGAGTATGGGCTACTTATGAGAAAATCAGGGAGAAATATTGGTGGAAAGGCATGTACAGAGATGTTTCTCACTTTGTTGAGACTTGCAGAGACTGCCAGATGTATTCAGTAGTGCGTCATAGAGATGAGCTTCATCCGACCTATCCGCTATGCATTCATTATAAGTGGGTAGTTGATTTGGTTACCATGCCTATGGGTCTATGGCAGATGAGGTACATTGTTTTGGCTAGAGAGGATCTTACTAATCATGTTGAGGGCAGATCTTTGAGAACGAAGACCACTAGTGCAGTGTGTAAGTTCTTATTGGAGGAAATTTTCTGCAGGTATGGTTGTGTGGGTAAGATCACTGCGGATCGTGGTGAATTGGATGCAGATGAAGCTAGGGAGTTTTTCTCTCAACTAGGAATCAAATTGGCTCTAACCACAGCATACAATCCAGAGGGAAATGGAAAGAGTGAAAGAGGGCATCCGCCGATAGTGAAAGCATTAGCCAAAGCATGCAGAGGACGGATTGGAGAATGGACAAGACTTTTACCATTTGCTTTGTGGGCTGATCGTATGACTCATAGTGTTACCACAGGATATATGCCTGCAGAGTTGATGTATGGTCAGAAACCTGTTATGCCGATTGAGACTTGTGCTTTGACTTGGTCAGTTTTACCTTGGCAGGAGGATTTGACGAGAGAGGATCTCTTAGCTCTTCGGATTCGACAGCTGGAGAGGAGACCTGAGGATATTCAGCTAGCTATTGACAGGTTGAAAGTTGCTAGACTAAGGAACAAGGACAGGTTTGATAGCAGGCATCGCTTGCGGCCTAGAGCAGTAGAAGAGGGAGATTGGGTATTGGTGTTTGATAGCAGCCTTGAAAATCAGCATACTGCACTTCGGAAGATGGTGAAAAGATGGTTTGGGCCATACATAGTCAGACATGTCTTTGATAATGCAACATATGAGCTGACAGAATTGGATGGAACAGTGCTTAGAGTGCCTATTGCTGGAAAAAGAATCAAGATTTTCAAGAAAAGAGATGATGAGGATTATGCATTGGAAGAATTTTCAAGAGAAGAGCAACGACAAGAAACTCCAATGGAAGGGACAGATGATATGGCTGAAAATCTTGTTGATCTACCGGAAATGCATAACGAAGAGATTGATTTGTTTGTGGATCTTGATGATAATGATCATGGGTAGTTGGCCCATCCGGAGGATGCGCAGGATTAGAGGGGGTGGATGTCGTATTGCTGCGCATTTGAGGTGTGTAAACCACCCAAAAGTTGTGCATGGGATTTGGTACTTTGTACATATTTAGTTGTTGTGATTACATTTATTTTCTGCGTATGGAAGGGTTGCTTTCAGGCAGGGTCAAGGAGAGAAGACATTACAACTATATAAACAGATGTAAGAGGAGGGCATTTTCTCAAATCTGTACACAATCAATCTTATTGCTGTGAATAGCAAATACTGCAATGGGCTGGGTTTCTTTTTCACTTTTCTTGTCCCTGAAACAAAGGGAAGATCCTTGAAGGAAATTACAGGGGAGAATAGTGATGAGCCAAGGAATCACACAAATTTACAGATTGGAACTGGGAATGGACATTTGACTTTGTGAGTAGGATATGAAGCTCTTGTTTTGTGCAACATCTAAGGCACTTGTTGGGACATGTTTTTTTTGGGTTCTAGTGTTTCATATTTAGTGGAGGCATATTCGAGCTCATGAAAGGAGCCATGCTTTGAGGGGAAAAAGGAGAAGCTTTTGGGCTATTTTTGAAAAGGAGGCTTTTTGGGGGGGAAAAACCTTGGAGATTCAGATACGCGGGTTTTTTTACGGGTTCTGAGGAACTTCATAAAAAAAAAAAGCTCGGCAATTGGGAGAATAAGGGAGTACGGTGGCGGAAGCAGTCGATCTTGGGGGGGAACCTGCTTGCTGCGAAGAAGAGGGTGGCAAATGAATCATGGGCACTCTTTCCACTCATCACCAGGAGGATCAATGATGACAAGAAAAGGAGCTTTCTCGGCTAAATCGGTCTTGGCATGCGTTCCCACGAGACTTTTCTTTCGTCCCTTCTGCAAGCCAACGAAAGAGGAGCTGATTATTGACAACAATCAACATGGCCTACACTCGTACAACTGCTGAGAATGCCACTGAAGTCATGCAACTGAGGTTGGCGATCTGAAGTTCAAGTTTTGGTGGAAAGCTTCGACGGATGATATGATAAGCTCGCACCATCATCTTTAGCTTCAAACCCCCTTCGTAAATCTGGTCTAACTCTAGTCAAAACCACCCAAAACTTATGATTGTAAGACATTGAAGGAAGGAGAAGACGAATCAAGATGAGAACAAATGATAATTGTAGAAGAAGACGACGGTGATATTGACAGAGGACGGGGACGAGCGAAAGAGATCATTGCTGAAGACGAGTGAAGGGGAGAAGAGAAGACGACGTCAGCATTATTGGCAAAGAACTGGAGGCAATTGCAATGTAATTAAGGAGATCATTTATCCCAAGGGTGCAGAGATAGATGTAAGGTCAATTGTGGTTGGCGCCAAGGGAAGGTTCTCGAGGATAGACCGGAGCCGCCGGCTGTAAAACAGGTCGAAATTTCTGGACACACTGACACTGACTCGACCCACAGCCATGAGAATGCCGTTCATGAGTAGGTGGGAACCAGTAAAGCTGAAACAGTTGACAAGATGAAGAGCAGCAAGAGGGCCAGTTCAATACCACAAGTGGTGATTTCGCCAGAGGTATACCACAAGGAAGCCAAGTGAAGGCACTCTCAGTTAAACAAACAGCTGAATTTGAACATAATGTAAAAAAAACTGATGTCGGGTGCAAGAGATTAATCAATTGAGTCTCCGTATGATGTTCCAATGAAAACGATACTTCAGACTTCGACTTAAGATCTCTGTCAGTTTGTCATCAGCTTGAACGAAAGTATGCTTAATGCTCAGAAATTCATCATCCATGTACTTGATGATAGCCATCGCCTCTTCGTTCAGCCCATGATGTGGACATGATCCAGAAAAAGATTCAGGAATTCTGAGAACAGTGCACCTTCGAAAAGTCCATGTGAGACACATGGTTACAGATTTTAATAACACATTAAGTCACTTACAGGGACAGCATACGAGAATTGGGTTTACATGGCAGTTGCTAAAACAGTGGAATGTGCTTAAAAAGATGTTGGTGATGAAAGACGAAGTAGTGGAGGACTTGAATAGCAGTAAAGCAGAAGCATCTTTAACATTTACAACAACAGTCACAGTTTCAGCTACTAAAGAATCTTCAAACCTCTTAAAATGAATCATCCCACATTTGGAGATCCCTATAGACAGTTGGTTTAAGCACATATGCTAGATCATACACTGAATCCAGTTGTAAAACTCAATCAAATCTTGATACTCCACATTCCTATGAAACTTTCAACCTGCAACAGAGATCTCAGACTTTCAGATTCTGCATTATGAGCTGTGAACCACGAGCCATTATCAACATGACAATGAAAATGCATGTTATTCACGTTTGATCTTACCACAATTCTATATGGTGAAGAATTACGTATTTTGAAAGATCTATGACAGAGTTTTAACTATACAAAAGCTGTGTATATCTATCCAAGATTACATTAGATCTGGATGGTTTCCACAAAAAGTTGTATATTGGACATGCTCTCATTCAGATGTAACTGGATATTTGTCACATATTATTTAAAATTGAGCTTTCAAATGGAATTTGATCTCGCTTGATTAATCTTTCATCTTGAAATTAGTCAAGGTCCTCTGTGGATGTGATATTGCTTTCACAAACCCTTCGACAACGGGCCAGATGGGCACCTTGTTGCACGGAGTGTCCGAGATGTGCTTCCGGAAAAGTTAGCATCTTGTTGGCAGTCTTTACACCCCTTGCACAAAGAACCCTCATTGACATCTGACTCGGGCATTCCCTCAAAGGCTGCTGGTGATCCTCATATAATAACTGCAAGGAAGGAGGCGCAACTGTCAGCCGGGTAAAGGGCCCGAGGTTACTGCAGCAACGTCAAATTGCATGCTCTAGCATGCTATTCTTCTCAAGAAGAGATTATCATGTGAGAAGGACCGCCTGTTGTGCCGGGGAAGTCTGAGCGTAGTAATTTTTTTTGGTGGAGAAGAAGCCATGGATCAAAAGCAGCTGCTCCTTCTGGCCTCTTTCTTGGCCATGGAGCCTCCACATGTCATCGTGAAGCTCGCCAGATTGCAAAGCGATTTCCTTCAAGTCGGTGGTACTTGGGCACTGTATTAAAGCAGTTCATTTTAGCTGCTGAGGCTGATGGGCAAGAGGTCTTGGATGATCTTTATGAGCAGCATATCACATACTTGAATGCTTCAAAGGTGATTTCAATTGATGGAGATGTGTTCCGTCTTGCCAAAGAAAACATGACAAGTTCAAATTACTAAGTGCGTATCCTCAGCACCATTGACAGAGAGCTGCTAAAGCCATCCTGGTTCACGCGAACGCTGCCTGAAGTGCTATGAATGCAACCATGGACAACTACAATTATACACTCTGAACAGTGCACTAATGTACCAACCCGCCATCATTTCCAGCATGTCAATGCCTCATGAAGAGCCATTAGTTTTGTCTTGATTTAAGTACCATTAGTCCTTGAACCATACCATCAAACTAACTTGAAGAAAGAAGTCGTGCTGTCCAAATTTCCAGCTCACCGATTGCTATTTCTGCTTTTATGCCTGTGTATCACGATTGATGAGAAAACATGAGATTTCAAGGCAGATTCTAAGCTTTCCTTTGATCATCCATATTCCTCAGCAGAAATTATGTTTGTTCCTGATAAAGAGTGCCAGAAATCTGATTTATTAGCCATAATTGATGACTATCTCTGACAATTCAGAGGCTGCTCAAGTTTCTTCTTCTTGAAACAGTGTCTTGGGATCATTTTCTCATCTTGATTATTTACCTGTTTGATCTTCTATCCTGAAATTATTCAAAGTCCTTTGTGATTGCGACTTTGCTTTCGAAACCCTTCGACAACGTTTTTCTTGAAGCTTCTACTCTTAGGGTAGGATCGAAAAAATTAAGTGGCATAAGGTAATCTTGACCATATAGTGCCTAAAATGGAGTCATCTGAATACTTCGATGATAGGAGGCATTATAAGAAAATTCCACTTAGGGTAGATACTGAATCCACCTTTTAGGTTCCTTGCTACAATATGCTCCCAATATCCTTAATCACCTAGTTAACTCATTCTGTCTACCCATCAATTTGTGGATGATAAGCAGTACTGAAACAAAGTTGGGTTCCAATGACTTCAAATAAACTTTTTCAAAAATGTGATGTGAAAAGAGAATCACAATCACTGATGATCCTTTTAGGTAACCCATGTAACCTGAAAATCTCTTTTACAAAAATTCTTCTACAATCTGAAGCTTTGTAATTGGTTTTGGTTGGAATAAGATGAGCGACCTTTGTTAGCATGTCTATTACTACCATCATTGAGCTATATGCTCCTTACACAGAAGGTAATTTAACTACAAAGTCCATGCTAATAAACTCCCATTTCATCTGAGGAATGTCAAGTACTTGGAGTTTTCCTCATAACTTGACACATTCAAATTTTACCATTTGTTGGCAGTTTAGACATTCAATAACATACTTAACTACATCACCCTTGAGTCTTTGCTAGTAATAGCTTTTTCTGATAGCATAAAGAGTTTTTGCATAACCTGGGTGTCTTGAATAAGGAGCGCCATGTGCTTTCCAAAGTATCCTTCTATTGAGAGTCTGACTTGAAGGAATGCTTAGTCTCATTCTAAAATAAACAAGTCCTTCATCCTCATCAGTTGATAATTCTTGATACTTAGTCTTGAATTTGGGATCTTGTTCCTTATTTGAACTTCCCAAAACAATTCTTGATAGTCTGGGTCCTTATTTGATTCATCCTTAGTCAACTCAATGATAGGATTAGTCGGCATTGATATCATTGTAGCCAAAGTTTCTGCCCTAGATGGTTCTTCAGTGATAAGAGCATTAAGGAAGGGTTTACAACTAAGGGCATCTATTACTACATTTTCTTTACCAAGTTTGAACTTAATTTCAAAGTCACACTCCTGTAAAATTTTGATCCATCATTGTTGCCTCATATTAAGATCAAGCTGAGTAAAAATCCACTGAAGACTTTTATGATCTATGACTAAGGAAAACTTATTTCCAAGCAAGTAATGTGTCCATAATTTGAGAGCGTGAATCATAGCTAACAACTCTAGATCATGAGTAGTCCACAGAGAGACCTCTCGCCACGGGTTCGGTCCACATTCCTGGCACGGATTCATAACCCCCTTGGTTAGTATTTGGCGGCTCACGGGGGGTAGCTAGCACCATCCTTCCTTAATTATCCCTTTAGGAAATCAACCATAGCTGAAGCAACCAGCATAGTAACAATTGCTAGGGAAAACATCCCTTTCGTTTCCATGGCAATCAGTCATCTCAGACCCGGCCATGAAATCATCAAACACTCCCCACTTGGGTTAACATCCAAAACCACATTAACAAACAGTTGAATGCACAACCTCTTGCTTCAAGGCATCGCAATCCCATTGCATGCACAATCAGAATTTTAACTGGATGTATCAAAACACTTGCTCAAGGGATTTACAACCTTTTCAAACCGCCAAGCATAACTTGGGTCAACAATCCATTTAGGGTTAGGTCACGACCTTCAACTAAGCTAGGAGCATATCCATTTGCGATAGTCCACAGCAAGATCGATAAAACAATTCGCAGGAAATTATACTTATTCCTAATTCCTCGGATCACATGTGACTTGCATCTATGAAAGTCTAGGGTTTTGTCTAATGATGCAAGTGTATATCATGAACAGAAATTAACATTTCATGTGTTTCTTTTAACCATGGTTGCGAAATGCGAATTATAAATGACTATTCATGCACTGAACTGGTTACAAAGCTATCATTTTATGTGCAGTAAGGCAATAACCTTATCATTTTATGTGTGTAAAATCTATCATTTCATGCCCAAAATCTTGTGCGAATTCCAAACTCTACTGTTTCGCGCATGCAACTTAGTTATTAGAGTAAACAAAACCCTATGCATGACATCAATCCTTTCATCCCTTCCACGAGAAATAATTCCTAAATTAATTTTTAACACTTTGAACTTGGGCTTGATTCATGTGTGCTGCGTTGGTCGTTCCACTCGCCCCTCTAGCATTACCGGTGGCTTGGGCGCCTACGCTTCCCACGACTTTCTTCTTAGGAGCCATTCACCTTGCGGAGATTGGGTAGTCTTGATGGGTTTTGGGTTGACAGGTTTGGTAGAAAAGACTGTTGGATGGGGCCCTTCGCCGAGAGGGTGGTTTGGGTGTGGCTCCTTGCAGCTACCCACCAACTCCCACTCCCTCTCCTTCTTTCTCTCTCCCTCTCTCTTACTCTTCTTTTCTACTATCTCCCTACTCTTTCTCTCTCTCCTCCACTTCTTCTTCTTTTCTCTTATTCTCCTACTCTCTCTCTCTCTCTCTCCTTCTCTTCTTCTCCTCTTGCTACCTCTTCTTCTCCTTCTTCTTCCACTACTTCTCTCTCTTCCCTCTTCTCCTTCCCTTCCTCTCTTCCCTCTCTCCTTCTCTTCTTCCTTCCCTCTTCTCCTCCTTCTCTCTCCCACTTCTCTCTCTTCTTTTTCTCCCTTACTCTTCTTCGTCTCCCTTCCTCTTCTTCTTCTCCTCTCTCTCCCTCTTCCTTCTTCTCCTTCTCCTCCCTTCTCTTCATCTTCTCTTTTTCCTTCTCCTCCCTTCTCTCCCTCTTCTCCTCCTTCTCTCTCCCACTTCTCTCTCTTCTTTTTCTCCCTTACTCTTCTTCTTCTCACTTCCTCTTCTTCTCCTCTCTCTCCCTCTTCCTTCTTCTCCTTCTCCTCCCTTTCTCCCTCTTCTCTTACGATGGCAGCCTTATACCAAATGGCCCAATAGGCCTACCTATGAAGATGCTGGCATGAAGAAGACCAGCACGGCGCAACCGGGGGGGTTGTACATCAGCACAAGAGGGGGCACAGCATTCGTCGGAGGGGCCAGAGGGCTACCTGCAGCAAACGGGGGGGGGGGGGTTGTACATCAGCACAGGGGGGCGCAACGTTCGTCGGAGGGGCTAGGGGCTGCCTGCAGCAGCTGAGGGGGGCTTCTGCAGCAATTGGGGGGGGCCCTCTCGACAACGAGGAGGAGGGTGGCCTTTTAAAGGGGGGGCGTAGCTGTACACCGCCACCTAGGCGGCATGCACCCCCTTTCGCTACTTCAATCCCTGTCTCTCTCTCCCCAACGTACTATCAAGGGGGGAGGGAGAGGGAAAATTTTTTGAAAAAAAAGAAAAGAAAAGGGGGGGGTTTCCTATGGGCACGGGGACATTACGTACATCGGCGTATTCTTTTAACTAGGACGGTTCTTCTTCTGTCTAACCATCTTAGTTTACCTTGTTAATCTTGATCAAGTAAACATATAATCGTTTCTTCATGCCTTTCACAATTCGAGAAGATTTTGCTAATTGAATCTTAGGTTTCTGTGTTTCACCTTGTGTAGTCACTATTTCATCATTCAAATCCTGAAATGTGACTTGATCTTTTCCACAATGGATATGGGCATCATTGGGAATTAGCCAATCCATTTCTATAAAACACTCATAAGCTCCTAAGTTCATTACCCTGAATCTCATACTTGAAAGGTTTTCTCCTAGACTAAACTCTACCTTGGCAATTTGCTGTGTAGAAAGTACTTCCTTTCCATTTGCTAATTCTACAAGCAGTTTTGATGCATTTACTGTGTCTATCCCTAACTTCTTAGCACACTTGGGTGAAATAAATGAGTGTGTACTTGTACAGTTAATCAAAACTTTAAATGATTTACCTCGGTGACTAGTTGGTGTCTGTATTACCGAATATTGATGATTTGGACCCTTGTTGTGGAATGCAGCATGAACATCTACTTTTTTAATATCTTCTTCCATAGTAGGGTCTTCCTCCTTATTAATCTCTTTAAGGGTAATATTTGTCATTCTTCCTCTTACCATAGCTACTTGACCTCAGTCTGGGGTAACTTTGCCTTGACCTCGAAATTGGCCTTAGTGATGTTTCCACCAAGATTTGGAAAATCTCTCCTTGAATGTCTTAGCTCATTATAGTGAAAGCACCTAAGACCATCCTTGCTTCCCTGGGTAGGAACAAAATTTCCAATTGCATCATATTTCGCATTTTTCTTCTGACCTTGGTGAAATTGACCTTGGGCTATTTTTGCTTGACCTTTGAATCCTCCTTTATTCTAGTCATTGTAGCTCTAGAACTTATTATTTTTAGGCTTTAATTGTACTTCTTGTAGTACAATAGGAGCAAATCAAATTAAAGCATCTTGGAGGTCTATTGGGCTTAATGATTCCAGACGAGTGTTCAGGGGAGAATTTAGCCCATTTTAGAACTTGGACACTTGTTGAGCAATATCCACAGAGGGTGCATATTTAAGAAATGAAACAAACTTGGAGTAATATGCCTCCAGGATCAATCCCATTTGCTTCAAATTAAAGAACTCATTCATTTTCTAGGTGTGATAAGGTGGAGGTAAATACCTTCCTCTTATAGATTCTTTTAGCAAATCCCAAGTAATGCTATTTTCAAGGACACCTTGATTTCGGCACCACTATTCTTTCCACCGGAGTCGAGCCTTGCCAATTAATTTTAGCTTAGCTATCATGGCATGCTTGGTTGGGACAATTCGAGTAGCAGTAAACTAATCTTCCATGGATTCAATCCAAATTTCTACATTGGTTTCCACTTTCTCGCCTCTCCTATCAAATTCCAGAGGTTTGACTTACATCAAAAGATTCCTCTTTTCTTGGGCTTCATTGGGAATTTTTGTGGATGCAAGATTCTGGGATATTTTCAACAATTTCCAATTGAACTTTACGAAATTTAAATAGCATTAATATTAGATTTTGATACTCAAATTATTTCTCAATTAATCTGTTGAAACAATTTCAAAAGACCATTTCTATTTGAGTCTATAGAAACAAATACATAAAGCTCTTTTTCCATAGCTAAGGTCAAGCTACAATTCACACGTTCCAAGGGAAAAAAAGGGTTTCATTATTTCTATGATTGATAAAGTATCAACCAATTTTTATTACAATGGATGTACAAAGTAATCAATAGGAAGAAATACATTATTTAGATAGCTCACAAGTTTATCTTATTTTTTAGAAAAGGATTCCCTACTACAATCTAAGCATGACACTCTGATACATCCTTTATGAAGTAACTTGGATTCTGAGAGTAAATATCTAGGAATCTATAATTTTGAGAAAGCTCAGGAAATCCATCCTTCTCGTGGTTGTAGTGGCTAGAGCAACCTAGGACTTTTACTCTGTCGGCTAGAAGGATCTTTGTAACTTCCTCATAGATATACTAGTTTAGTTTAATCTTCTTACCTATAGTATACACGGTTGAGTTTACACTAGCTTCATAAAATACATAGATCTTGACAACTTTAAATCTTCCATCCATTTCACCCTTTTCAAATTATTTTGAAGATAAGCTAGACAACTTGCATTGATATAGCAATATCCTCTATAAATCATCCACCATCTCTCACGATACAGAGGCGAGAGGTTGTACAAATGATCTAATATCCACATCATTTGATTTCACCAGACAAGACTAGATGAATGCATAGCTGACATAAAATTACTTGGAAGATCAAGAATCGTTTCCAAGATTCGTTACTCTACCAAAATTCAAAAACATGCATTAACAAAGAGAAGATTTCTCCTTTAAGGAAAAGCATATCCTAAGTTGTATTTACAATCCAGGAAAAAATTTTAAGCTAATGTCGTATTCTATACTAACGTGTGCTCTGATACCAATTTTAAAGTACCCACCAAGTTGATTTCAAGGTGCGCCATTTGTATTCCATTAGTAGGTTTTCCAAATGATGTTGCCCGGCACTCCCTTGGAGTACCATGGGGTTTGTCACCTAGACACTACTGAGTCTACATCACAATAGAAGAGTTTCGGCCATACCCACTAGGATCAACCTAGATTTGAGGTTCCTAAAATCATTCAAGTCTCCTAATAGCCAGCTACCATCAGTAATTCAAGTCCCCACTTCTTAGAGGATAACTCATATTGAAGTGGACTTGCCATTGCATTTAGTTCAAAGAGAATGAGAGATGAAGGGAAGTGTGGTACGTCAACCCTCCTACCCATAAGGCAAAATCACATTCCAGTCCCCTAAAATAATGTAAGTCAGTTCTACCTAGCAACTAGTTGGTCAATTTATCATTTTCCTATTTTTATTTCCAATTTAGAAAAGCTCCCAACTAGCTGGGACCAACGGACCCGTTAAGGGTCACGTTCTCGTATTGCTGCGCATTCGAGGTGTGAAAACCATCCGAAAGTTGTGTGTGTGATTTGATACTTTGTACATACTTAGCTGTTATGTTTGCATCTTTATTCTGCGTGGAAATATAGTAAGGAGGGGTTAGAATAAGATCTTCTTTATTGGCAGCGCATTGGTTGGAATGTATGCCATGTGTGGATTATTTGCAGAAGCACAAAAAGTGTTTGACAAGCATCGACTTTGTAGCGTAATCTCGTGGAACATGTTAATTTCTGGATACATCCAACAGGGAGTTGTTGAGAAAGTACTTTAGTGTTTTGTTGCATTTTGAAAGCTTGTGGAATGACAAGAGTTATTTACACGGGCCAAAAAGTACATGCTCAGATTATCGAAGGATGTTGCTAGTGAAAGATCTTTTTGTTGGAAATGCTATAGTCGACATGTATGCTAAATGTGGACATGTAGGAGCAACACCAAGGGTGTAGAACTGCATTGTGAGATTGTTAGAGAGGGTTTATTAGAAAATAAAATTATTCTAAAAAAGCCACGGATGGCTATTTGAAAACGAATGACTATTTTTGAAAGAGGGCTTTTGGGGGGAAAAAGGCTTAATTGAGAGGAGCAGAAAAAAAAAGCAGGGGAATTGCGGGGAAATCTCGGTACATTCAGAGAGGAAGAGACATCATTGGGACGAAAGCTACTGTGACAGAGGTGACAGAAGATAGGAGGACGATTGCAACAATGAGACAGCAAAGAACTGGATTGGTCGGCAGAAGAAGACAAAGTTGACGGAGATAAAGAAGTAGTGGAGGTTGAAGACGAAAACAAAGATGAAGAATGACATGAAGTGATAACGTTGTTGACGAACGGCATCAGCAAACAGAAAGCAGATGCGAGGTCCAGCAGAAATATTTGACAGAAATGCCACAGGAAGGTGTGATCCTTGCTTATCTTCTTGATCATGAAGCTACAACCAGAGAAAAAGAGTTGATTAATACAATCACAGAAAAGGAAGGATTTTTGGGCGAATCAAAGAACTGAACAGGGAATCTACCAGGAGAGAACAGAAAAGCATTGGGAAGGATCGACTGTGGGAAGAAAAAGACGAAGAGGTGTGATTTTTCTGTAGGGAATGAGGAGGAAACATGTTGAAGATTGACAGATCATAACCCATGGAGGCAGCTTCCCTGGCTCTCAGGAGCTTCATCTGCGACAACACTTCCACCATCCGTGGAATGATCAATCAGGATAAAAAACGAAACAACAATTGAAGGTGGAAACAGAGCAATTGTACAGGAATCGATTGCAACAAGCAGCTCAACATAAAGCCTTTGAGACACACAATTCCCTCACTTCCAACGAAGGGACTTCACTTTCTTCTTTACAATCCCTATCACAGAGTATCGGATTGATCACAGATCAAAGTGAAGGAGACAAGATGATGTAGAGGATTGAAGAATGCAGAGAGGGAGCGACGATGACAAAGGAGGATCCGCGAAGACGCCGGCAGACTTTTTGAAGTTCATTCGAGGTTGATCCGTAATCGTAAAGCTTCTGGTGTCGCTTATAGAGATATTTTGCCTTGGCCGCTATCTCATCATCGTCTCACCGCACCAAGAAGAGCATGGAAAACCCCGACAATACCTCATCGTCCCGCCGATGCTGCATTTGTAGATAGGAAAACGTCGGAAAGACCTCAGGGACGACAGCTTTCTGCCACGTTCTTTCATCTGTGGTGCCCTGTCAACACCCTTATCTAATGAATGTCGTCTAGCAGGTATATGCCTTTCTGAGCACTGTTTCCGGTGTGGAGATCGGAGCAAGAAGCTTCCACATTCTGGTCAGCAATTCACTCATGTTCCATGTCTTCTTCAAACATTTCTGGCTCTTTGGGATCACAAAGTCAACAATCACAGCAGTGCTGATTGCTAGAAGAGGATAAAGAGGGAACAACTCAAGAAAAGAATCTGGAAGATTAGATGTTAGAAAGCTGAAAGAGGGAGAAGAACTTTTTGGCGAGCAGCTAGCTTTACAGAAGGGTCAATGTATATATCTGTTAGAAGGGCTGGAACTACCAAAGTCATATGAAGTCAAGATCTCTTATCCAGCTTCGATACCAGCCAAGTTCGCAATTGAACTTTTGAAACAAGGTTCCTTTCCAGCAATCAGAGGAGGAAAGAGACTCTTGAATACTAAGAAATTGATGTTCAGAGCAGATGAGAGCCCAGCTGCTGAGGTCAATGAAGGGACTACATCAGCTCATGTGCTGATTACAATAGATGCAGAGGGGGTAATTGCAAGGCCATACACAAAAGATCATGACACTGTCATCTATAATATCTTGTGTGAGGAGGTTAGACTTGGTATCCCACTTACAATTGAAATCAGTACAACAGTGCAGTAATATCCTTCTCCAAAGGGTATGGACACAACAATGCTCACAGGCAAAGGCACACTAAAGCTAAGGCTGTGAAGTTTAAAATAGTGGTGAAGAAGGTCACTGAAGTCTTCCCTAAAGACGTCTTTATAAAGAGACTGCCAAGAGGTGTAGAAGAATTCATTAAGACCCAATAGAAATGTGTGTAGGCAGCATGGATGCAACTCAGAGTGAAACAGGCTGAAACTGTTGTCAATTGTGAGCATTTGAAATCTTGCTTCTCATAAGCTTGGACTCTAAAAAGAGCTTGTATACATGGCATGGGTCAATTGCATGGATCACATGTGGATTTATTATGGTATCACTCTAAGCTCACAGTGAAAACTTGGCAGTAATACAATCGTTATTTGTCATCATATTTGTCTTGATTATTTGCTTCACTTAATCTTCCGTCTTGGAATTTCTCAAGAACCTCTGTGGTCGCGACTTTGCTTTCAAAAACTCTTCGACAATGTCCACCCACTTTCCTTCAGTGATGTTATCATTTTTAGTTTTCTAATTACCTACATCACATTTATTGAAACATATACAGCCAAATTCGTTATTTAGTCCATTAAATCACACGTTCCTTCATGTAATTTATCTCACATACACACATACAATTCAAACAAGTCTTGAGTAAAATAATTTCCTTTATTATATTGAAAGTTTATTACAATTTCCATCTTTTTGATTCTACGGAAGATATAGAAAATTCCACGAGGATATTATGCCCACCAAGATTCCACCCTTGTAACTAGTATTAGGGTTCTAGGATCCCATCCCATGTCATGAAGGGGCTCGTCAAATTCTACGAGTAATGCAAAATTCACAGCCAAGCCCCCCCTGGCATCCACATTTCCTACTGCTTGAGACTATCCCTACGAACAAACCTTTCTGCTATGGAGCCGGTCTAAGCCTCTCCAAGTGATAACCATGACCCCCTTAGAGTAGGGTCTCTCAGTTAGATTGGGGGTAGCCTAGTGCAATCTTTCCTTTTATCATGTTTGTTAATAGTTTTAATCAAAGATATAGATTCTAGCAAATACAAACAATCCTTTTAAACATATAATGATGCAATGACAATCACACCATCGTGCAACTCATTGCTTCACATAGCCAAGGTAAACCATAACCTAAGTTAACCTTACAATCTAATGAGGATTCTCCTCCCCATAAAGAAGTGTTAGGTACATCTCTTACAACTCTGTTATGCAAGGCATGAATTTCCTGCTTAGGACTAACTTACCCAACATAAGTGATACCATTGCATAACTTATTTTTGAAGAATATGCAATATTCATCCATTACAATTTTGGGGTTTATAGGTAATACATTAGACTAGGAGGGTCTAAGTTGTTCTTTAGATTTTTAGATTTCATCCAATATTTTCTTAACATTGAACTATTCTAAGAAATGGCGAATTTTATTAAGTTGGTACCTAGAAAAAAAAAGGGCCATGATAACCTAACGAGATGATTTACATGGTTTTTGAAATAGACTTTTAATTTAACTAATCTCGAGTGTGCATATAGTCCTTTACTCATTTCATGAAAAGCAACTAGAAATTCTTTTTGTGTGCTAACTAATGCACAGCTTGTAGTTTTATTCTATCACATAGATCGTTCTGTAATACTAAGTTCTTTGTTTATGTAGCCATCTACACAACTACCTAATAGTTTAGTATCTAGTGTAGTTTTTCTACTTCATAACCTATGCAGTATCCAAATTCTATGGATTATAATCTTAACTAATCTAACTTCAAATCATAGGTAGCAGTTTTCAATTTATGCATGTACTAATACACACTCTATATGAAAGCTATCATTTTGTGTAAGTGTAAATATGGAAGCTAATATTTTATGTACTTAATTTTTATATGAATGTTGTCCGTGCAATCTAGCAAGTAGTTCATGCACCATTTAATGAAAAATCTAACATATTATTCAAAATTTTGACAAAAAACTTATTATTTTATGTTGAGATATAAAAATAATAGCCTATTTCTGAGACATGAGTAACCTGGTTTGGCATGACAACATTGGGAATTTCGTATTTGCTTGCAGTTGCATTTGCCACACCTAATGTTTCATCGGTAGTGGAAACTCCAACAACCTTGTGCACTCTTGTATCTTTGGAAATACCCATTCCTTGGCTGGTTGCGGTGGTTCTCATGGTCTTTGCACCTCGTTGCTTTGGAGCCATCGTCGAGAGTGGGGTTGAGAGATAAAGAAGGAGGGTTGAGCTCGAGATGGGAGAGCATGAGAGAAGATTTCCTAGTCGATGATTGAGAGAGGGAGAGTGAGTTAACTCTCTCTATCACTAACTCTCTATTCCCACTAACTCTCTCTCTAACTCTATTTGTCTCTCTCTAACTCGTAGAGGGCATGTCTTTATATACGCAAAAGGAAGTATGTGCTACCTCTCCCTTCCCTTCCCTTCTCTTTCTTCTCCCTTTTTGGCCATAATAGCTCCTTCACTCTCTATTTTAGAGTGGGAGATTTTTGTTCCTTTTTTCTAAGGAGTCGTAGATGATGATGTTGATGATGATGATGATGATGATAATAATGACATTATGATGAGCACGGCCTGATCGTTCGGGAGGTGGCGCCCTTTACAACGGTGACAGCTAGTCAGCTCGACGTTTTTCTTCTTTTAATTATAATGTTATTTATAATGTTAATAAGTAACTTATATAATATATAAGTTATATAACATTTATACTAGCCTTACTAACTTATTAAACTTACTAACTAACGTATAAAGTAACTAACTTATAACCTTATAAACTAACTATCTTACTAACTTGTAAACTAACTTACTAACTTTTGTTTTAACTAACTAAAAATTATTCGTGTGGAGGCACGGGGATGTTACACTTGTTGAACTGAATAATTTGATTAGCCTAGAATTTTATGGCATCTAAACTTAACTCTAAGGAGCTCATCCTATGAAAAACCAAAGCTTCAAAAGTATAACAAGTGAACAAGTGTAAATAATATAGTTAAAATTATTATATATTAATTTATTTTTTGCTTTGGTACCCAAAGTTCCACCCATAAGAAATCATCTATATAATATGTATTCAAAGGATATTAAGAAATGTCATTTCTTTACATGCAATAAGTCCTTAAAATGAACCCTTTTACTTTAGTAAACTTATAGATTTTTTTCAAATCATAATTTAAAAATACCTTTTGTAAATATAATCATGTAAATTTTATTAAATATAATACCCTTTCTTTTGAACTCACGTGGTATCTTACATGTTCTATAAGGTGGACCCCCAAGCTTTGGTAATCCTCGAACCTCTAAAATGTTTCCAAACCTTCCCTCCATCCCCAAACCTCCTCAAATTCAAATTAAAACTCCTCTCTCTTTTTCCATTTCCTCTATGAGAATAGCATGGCACCTTTTGAATTAAAGCTCTAGTTCTCTATGTGTGTGTGTGTGTGTTTGTGGCTTGTTGATATCTCTCCCTCTCCCCCAAACCTAATTGTTGGGTGGCCTAACATCAAAGTGCTTCCACTCAAGAGAAATGCTAAACTTGAACATAGGCTTCATGCTTGTTGTCACTCATAGAAGTCTAGTGAGAAAATTTCCACCTGATGGGCTACATGCCTCTCAATGTGGCTAGCCTAGGCAACCTCAGACTGAAGCAACTCAATGTGGTTGTAGAAGCTTGGTGGGGGGGATCATAGAGGAGGTGTATGTCCTTTAGAGCCTCATCCATTTCTTCACATTTGAGTTTCCCGAGTGAAGCATCAACACATGAGCAATACTATTAGGGTAGGTAGGGGTAGTGGAATGAAGGGGTTGATGGGGATGGCACATTGAGATGTTGGGGATTGTGGATAAATTTTTACGTGGATCCCCCCACAATTGGGGAGCCCATGAAAAAGTGAGGGTCAAAAGGCCTTGAGTGCAACAAGTCAAAAATTATTTAAGCCTCCCCTATCCCCATGTGAATCGGCTGAGACTTAAATGCATGTTGCTTCTCTCTCTCTCTCTCTCTCTCTCTCTCTCTCTCTCTCTCTCTCTCTCTCTCTCTCTCTCTCTCTCTCTCTCTCTCTCTCTCATATAACTTCTCTTACTTTCTATTTACAAGTGAGAAAAGAAGCTCGTATTTGGGACCTATCCATCATTGATCCTCTAAGCCAACCAGATGTAGCAATGCCTCAATTCCTAGTACTATCACCTCAATTAGTAGAATTAATGAGTTTCTATTACTATTGCCTTGATCAATATCAACAACTTATATTAGTGACCCAAGTAGCTCACTATATGTATACCCTCTATATCACATGTGTTCAAGTCCTATTTATAAATATCCTTATCCGTGAATTTTTCCTTAATAAAATATAACCCCTTTCTATTCTATTAGTAACTCCTTTATATCAGACGTACAAGATTTTTCATATTGCCAATCAGGCACCGGACCGAGGTGAAGCCAGAAGTCAGGCAACACAAAGGGCCAAGAGGAAGTGTGGAAGTGACTTGGGAGGGGGGACTTTTTCTTTTGCATAAAAAAAATATGGCACCCTTGTGTTGGGGGTAAAGGTGCCTCCTCCTAGCTGCTCGTGTATTACTACACTCACAGTACCCGCCACTACACACTGCAGATGGCGGGCGCTCATCATAGTCACTTATTCTTTATTCTTTTAATGATAGTTTGAATAAAGCAAGGCCCGGCCACACATTGTGGTTGTTGGAGCTCCCACTTGTGTCTCTCTCTCTTCTTGCTCTTGCTCTCTGCCATAGCTCGCTTCCAAGCAAGCTTCGATCCTTCTCACCTTTAACTAGTATCAAAGTGAGGCTTCCCAACTTCTGGAGCTTGGTTCATGGAATTATTAGATTCCATTCAAATACCTGCAGCATTGGGTCTCCTTCCCAATAGCCATAACCAACCTTCCCCAGCTCCCGTCACTCCCTAGCTTCTCGAGCACCTTCCCGATCTATTGAGGCACCCTTAGAGCATTACTATAGAGGTATTGAAGTGTTCTTCTAGTGTTTTTATTCAGTTTTCATGTTGCAATCAAACAAAGCAACCATAGCTCAAACCCTTGGAGCTTGGATCTTACTCCCTCTTGCATTTGGGCACTTGAGGCTTGTTGTGGGCCTCCCTAGGCACCCCCTGGAGCCTCCTACCACTACCATTGAGGCCACATGGATGCACCGGATCAGAATAAGGGATCTGCAAATTTGCGCCATTTTTTTGGTTATTCTGGATAGCACACTACAATAGCTCACCTACTCCTCATTGATGACTATGTCATGCTTCTTCGGGCTTAGCAATGCACTTAGCAATGGTCTCTAACTTTGATTGAAGCCTCCTTGATCATTAGCATCATTTTTGGGTCTAATATGTACATTCCTAGGATTGTTTATAGTAGTCCCATAGTCATGTATGCAGAAGTAACATTGGCATCTAATGCTATGCTTGTTTGGGCACTTCTACTTAACCAGTTTGGTACCTATTGATGCCTGATTGTTTGGGGAATGCAAGGCACATGTTATGCCATCATTTTGGAATGATTTTCTTACTGAAAATACTCAATTTTGAATATTAAATCATTGCTTTACCATAGTGGGCTGAAGCCTATTATATCATGTTTGGGTATGCCTATTGGTTTCAGGCTATGTCTTTAGGATATGCAATGAAGTATTGACCTTCGGCATACACAATCAAGCTTGTCTTTGGTTTCGAAATGATTTTGAGCTTATATTAAGCTCTGACTTGATTGTTCTTCACTGGCATTTGGCTTCAGTTGACATGCTTTGGATTGGTCTATGCCTATTGTCACTGCTTGACATTTAGGCCTCTTGCATTTATGCTTTGGTCAGATATGGATGCCACTTGGTTTGCCCATGCTTGACAATTACTTGGAGCTTCATCTTTAGATGTATTTGAGAATTTTGGATCTACTAGGCATTACCTTTGGTTGTCAGTTACATGATCTTTGCATGCTTTCAAGCTTATGCTTTACGAGTCTGAGATAGTTTGGAATTTATGCTCCGGATGTACCCTACTGGGATTTGGCATATCTGATGCTATGTACTCCATGTATTAGAGCATTGCTTGCTCTATTTCCATTTGAATTTACTTCTAGTGGGAGCCTCTTGATATATTCCGATGTACACAGAGTCGTTTTTACAGATGAGCTTGAGCTTGTGGGATAGTTACATCCATTTGCTCTCTTGAGAGTTTTATGTTTGCAGTTTGTCTATAGTGGGCTGATTTGATATGCCTATTGGGGCAGGCACCTATCTCTATCACAAGTTTGTCAGTTTTGTATGTATCTTGGGTGGCTATGTATTGAGCTTCTTGCTCTATTAGTTACTCTTGTGTTTGGTCTCTTCTCTTACCCCAAGACCCATTACATGCATGACTTTTGGGCCTATGAGATGTCTCTTGCCTGACAAGTTATTGGTTTGACAGTTCTTGGTACCTTCTTGCCCCTGGAAACACATTGTTGGATGTATCTTGTTACCTGGCAATTGCAGTGACATATATATCAGTGATTGCTTCATTTTTGGGACAATTTTACATATTGCTGTCATTTATTACAGTAAGCTGAAATTTGCAAATTTTGAGCACTTCTATGAGGGTAATGCTTACTATTTGATGTTATCTTGGTCATATTGTCAAGATTGTGGGAGAGAAGGAAGGAGTCTCACTTGTAGCTTTCTTGCTTGCACAATGGGGGAATACACACAGAGGTGGAGGCTGAAAACAGTTTTCCTCTTCTTAGTTGTGTAAGCCAAAAAGAACTCACTTACAAAGAAATAGAAGAACCCTATATATGGGTCTCAAACCAAACTCAACTAACTAAGGTGGCATACTAACTGAGCCACGAACTAGAGTAGATAAGGATAGCTGTCACGTAGCTATTATTCATGGGCAGTGTACCAACCACGTTTGCAACAACTGACAAGTCGGTGACATAAATACACAATGGTCACCTTGGCGTATCACGAGTGGAGCTCGATATCTCAACACTCCCCCTCGAGCTCAATCCCAATTCCTGCACACCAAGCAGGTCTCTGAACTTGCGCAGCTTCTCTGCGCCCAATGCCTTCGTGAATATGTCAGCTACCTGATCCTCTGTGCTGACATAAACTAGATCAATAAGACCTAGTAAAACCCTCTCTCGCACATAGTGATAATGCACCTCAATGTGCTTTGTTCTAGCATGATAGACTGGGTTATTTGCCAAGTGTATACTACTCACGTTGTCACAATAAATGACAACTGGCCCATCTGTAGACTGATGCATATCATAAAGTAGCTTATGCAACCAAGCTACCTCACATGCAGCCATTGCTACACCCCTGTACTCAGCCTCTGTGCTCGACAAGGCAACTGTAGGCTGTTTCTTCCTGCTCCAAGTGACTGCAGCACTCCCAAAAGAGAACACATATCCACTGGTAGATCGTCTATCAGAAATACTACCAGCCCAATCAGCATCAGTGTATCCATGCAACTGTATCTGAACCCCAGTCTCATAAAATAGCCCATACTGCAATGTGGACTTCACATACCTGAGTATGCGTCTAGCCGCATCCAAATGCGGTTTCCTTAGAGCCTGCATAAACTGACTTACCAATCCAACAGCATAGCTCAAATCTGGCCTGGTAATAGTCATATAAATCAAGCTTCCTACTATGCGTCTGTACATAGTAGGTCTTCCAGAAGGTCACCTGCATCTGTGCTCAGCTTCACATTCTGCTCCAAAGGAACTGAAATAGGCTTACAGCCTGTCATGCCATATTTGGACAGCATGTCCAATCCATACTGCCTCTGCAAGAGCTGTATCCCACTTGGTGATCTAATCACCTCAATGCCCAAGAAATAACGCAGCTCTCCCAAATCCTTCATCTCAAACTTCTGCTTCAATAGCATTTTCACATGAAGGATATCTTCATCACTGTCACCTGTCATAATCAAATCATCAACATAAATGACAAGAAGCATAATACCTTTCTCTGTTTTTCTCACATAAAGTGAAAAATCTGCCTTGAAAATCTGAAAGCCAATAGTGACAAGATACTGTCCTATCTTGTCAGACCATGCTCTAGGTGCTTGCTTCAAGCCATACAAGGCTTTCTTCAACCTGCAAACAAACTCAGGATGAACAGCATGCACATAACCTGGTGGCTGCTCCATATATACCTCTTCTTGCAAATCACCATGCAAGAAGGCATTCTTTACATCCATCTGATGTAAAGACCATTCCTTTGATGCAGCCATAGCAATGACTACTCTTACGGTTGCCATCCTTGCAACCGGACTGAATGTTTCTTCATAGTCAATGCCATATACCCCTTGACTACTAATCTTGCCTTGTATCTGTTCACAGAACCATCTGCATTGTGCTTTACCTTATAAACCCACTTACAGCCAATTGCATTCTTACCTTTAGGCAAAGGTACCAATTCCCATGTAGCATTTGCTTCCAAGGCATCCATTTCTTCATCCATGGCTTTCTCCCATTTTTCTTTTCCCATGGCTTGCTCAAAAGAAGTGGGTTCTGGTTCCTGTATCACTTTGACCATATATGCATAGTGAATGGCTGTAAATCCATCATATTTCAGCCTATCCACAGGATACCTAACTCTGGTTGACCTGCGGAAAGTAGGTTCACTCCCAGGTGCTCTTAAAACATCCCTGGTCTTCCTTACTCCAGGTGTAACAATAGAAGGAATACCCAACTCATCATCAATGCTTTGTTCTGAGCCACTGGATTCACCATCCACATAAGAGTGACTTGCATTCACATCAAACATGGGCTGATCAACCTTCTCTTTTCCTTTTCGTGATACCTGCATACCACTATCTGCATTACTTTGAGAAGATTCTCTTGATCTCAATCTGCCTGTCCATGGCGAAGAATGTGAACCACTGCTAGAGGACGCTCCAGGTCCACTAATATTTTGTGACTGCTGCTGTGAATTCTGTGCAGCATTACCATTTTGTGCATCTACATCATCAATCACATTTACTGGTTTATACCAGCTACTCATCTCATAAAAAACAACATCTCTGCTCACTGTAAACTTACGAGTAGAAGGGTTATAGCATCTATACCCTTTTTGCTGCAGGGAGTAACCAATAAAGATGCACTTTTTAGCTTTTGGATCCAACTTGGATCTCAACTCATCTGGCACATGTACATAGGCAATGCAACCAAAAATTTTCAAATGAGAAATATCTGGTTTCCTACCAGTATACCTCTCCTCTGGAGTCATCCCATGTATTGCTGCAGTGGGAGTCCCGTTCATTATATAGACTGCCATAGCAACTGCTTCAGCCCAATAAAAATCTGGCAAGTCTTTTTCGTTGAGCATGGCACGAGATACCTCTCCAATATGCCTGTTTTTCCTTTTTGCAACTCCATTTTTTTGTGGGGTATGACTGCATGAATATTGCTGCTTTATGCCATGCTCCTGCAGGAACCTTGCAAACTCATTTGAGAGGTACTCTCCCCCTCCATCTGACCTTAGGCATTTTATTTGCAGGCCTGTTTCTTTTTCAACCATAGCTTTAAGAGTTTTGAAATGCCCAAAAACTTCACTTTTCTTTTTCATAAAATACACCCAAATTTTTCTGCTATAGTCATCAATAAAACTGACAAAATAATGACAGCCTCTAAGAGATGCAGCTTTAGTAGTCCACACATCAGAGTGGATTAATTCCAATGGCTTCTTACTCTCTTGAACATGTCTAGGAAATGGTTTCCTTGCCTGTTTTCCAAACTGACAGGCTTCACATACCTTATGCATTTCTGCAACCTTGAATTTTGGCAATCCTGCAACAATATTTTGGGCCTGCATTGATTTAAGTCGCTGTACATTAACATGACCAATGCGTTTATGCCAGATATCAATATCTGCAACTACACCAGTCCCATGAGCAAACATTGCTGCACTCAATTCAGACATGTCTGCATCCAGTAAACATTCTGCCCTTCTTCTTTCCTTTTGCTATCAAGCGACCTTTATTTTTCATATCCTCAACAAAGCATCCATGAGGATTAAATCTGACCTGCAAGCCCTGCTCAACCATTTGACCAACAGAAACCAGATTCTTGGTGATATTCGGAACATGAAATACATCCGACAGGTATTTCTTTTTCCCATCCTGCATAGACAAAGGAATTTTTCCAATCTGCACAATAGGATGTGCAGTATCATCACCAGTCTCCACAAATCCTAGTTTTTCCATTTTTCTTGCATCCTCCATCTATTTTGCATGACCTGTCATGTGGTTTGATGCACCTGAGTCAACATACCATACATCGTTGCTTTCTTCTGCACTTGTCACAGAATTGTTCATGTGCTGCACCATAAACAAATGCTCATTTATGTCGTCACCCTGTCTATTAGAAGATGCATAATTTCCTTGTTGTAGTTTTCCATTCATGATATCATTCTGCTTTTTATAGCAGTCTTTAGCCATATGACCCATTTTACCACAATAGTAGCATTCAACATTACTGTTTGCATTTTGGCCTCTTTGCCATCCACCACGACCTCTTTGGCTCCCCCTGCCTCTAGAGTTACCACGTCCTCCTCCATAGGACTGGTTTTCTTGAGTTTGCTGCATATTCTGATTTCTACCACGGCCTCCAAATCGGCCTCCTCTACCTCTGCCTCTACCTCTTCCAGCATTTGAGTAGAAGACAGCTTCTTTTGAAGTTCCTCCTGAAGAAGATGCACCACCATTTCTCTGCTCCTCAAAAATTAGAAGAGCAATCAACTCCTCAAAATCAGGAAATCTTTCAAGAACTGAAATGGATGTCCGAAACTGTGCATAATCCTTTCCTAGACCATTCAAGGTCACAGAAACTAAATCATCATCTTCCACTGGCGACCCAATGGAAGCAAGTGCATCTGCAATCTTCTTCACTTTCATGTGGTAGTCATTGATGCTCATACTTTCTCTTTGCACATTATGCAACTCTTGCTTGAGCTGCATTTTCCTGGCTTGCGTATTTGTGCTATACATTTTTGACAAAGTATCCCATGCCTCCTTTGGCATACTTGCATCCTGAATATACACAATCATAGAGTCTGAAATACTGATAGACAGCTAGTACATAACTTTCCTGGCTCTCTCATGCCATGCTTTAAATGCCTGCATTTGCTGTTGATTGGGAACATCAGGAAGAACTGGTTCTTCTTCATTTCCTGCAACAAATTCCCAATATCCTTTTCCCATAAGGAAATTCGTCATTCTAAACTTCCATGCCTGGAAGTTGTTCTTGTCAAGCTTTTCAGTTACAATCTGTGAAAGAGAATCAGACGCCATTATAGAACACTGTAAAAAATTCTGTCACTGCAAAAAACTCAGCTTCACCCTCACAAGGGCAACTCTGCAAAACTGGCGAAAGTGGTATATGATCACACAGTCACTTCCTAGTGACGATTTTGCATAAACAGGAACCAAGGATGATTCTGAAACTCCCAATGTCTCTGCGCACAAGCATACGATGCAATTTCTACAGTTACTTTTCACCGACCTGTAGAACAGTGGTCGCACAGCATAAAATAGGGTCTTTTCCTGAGTGCGTGCAGAAAACTTCCGCCTCCAAAACAGGCCCCGAAATGGCCTCAAATAAAAAAAACAGGGTCGCCAAGGGCTAAGGCCCTTTCCCGCAGCATATACTGCCCTCTTGCTTCACCGCGAAGGACGTCTCAACCTGAGACACTGCACTCTTGCAATTTTCGGCTGTGCTACCTGCAGAGATCTGCTCCCAAAACAGAAAATGAAAGCAACACTGCTCCTCTTACCAGAACACCGCGAGCTTGGCTTGCTTTCTTGAGCTCCTTACCACGAACAAGGCTCTGATACCATGTCAAGATTGTGGGAGAGAAGGAAGGAGTCTCACTTGTAGCTTTCTTGCTTGCACAATGGGGGAATACACACAGAGGTGGAGGCTGAAAACAGTTTTCCTCTTCTTAGTTGTGTAAGCCAAAAAGAACTCACTTACAAAGAAATAGAAGAACCCTATATATGGATCTCAAACCAAACTCAACTAACTAAGGTGGCATACTAACTGAGCCACGAACTAGAGTAGATAAGGATAGCTGTCATGTAGCTATTATTCATGGGCGGTGTACCAACCACGTCTGCAACAACTGACAAGTCGGTGACATAAATACACAACGGTCACCCTGGCGTATCACGAGTGGAGCTCGATATCTCAACACATATTTGGTAGACAGGTACTTCTCTTAGTGAAATCCACCCTTTCAGCCAATTTTAGCAGTGGTTTTAGTGCATTTTTAGTACAATTTTACTTTTTTGCTTTGATGTAGGACAGTATGACTGGTCATTTGAAAGATATAGCTCTCTTTAACATTGCCAAGTTGGATGGTACCAACTATGGGTATTGGAAGTCCCAAATACGACAGATTTTGGTGTAGAAGTTACATATTAAACCCTTGCGTTTCAAGGGTGTTAAACTTGAGGGTATGGATGATGATATTTGGATGGAAGTTGATGAGCTATGCAAGTCTACCATTATTTTGTCACTCTTAGAAGAGGTCCATCATAATGTTGTTGAAGATGAGAGTCAGAGTGCATGGGATTTATGGGAGAAGATTCAGGAGCTTTATGCGTAGCAGAGTCCTGCATCACAGATATATTGGTTGAAGCAGTTAATGGACCTTTGCATGAAGGAGGGGACCTCCCTTTCATCTCATTTCAGCCAGTTTCATGCTATCATGAAGAGTCTGTTATCACAGGGTATTGAGTTCAAAGACAACTTGCACCCGTTGTTTCTGTGTGGCACCTTGCCTGAATCATGGGATATCTTCCGTACTACCATATGCACGAACAAGCTTGATGGGCTGAAAATAAAAGATGTCGAGAGTGCTTTATTGACAGAGGAAATCCACAAGAGAAACAATGATGCTTCCCACTCTTCACATGCATTGACTGCTAGAGGTGGCACAAATGGCAAGCATGATAAAGATCATAAGGGCGGGGACTCTTAGAAGTCCAGGTCCAAGTCACATGGTCACAGTAAGTCCCGTGGATAGAAGTCTGATCTTACGTGTCATTATTGTGGGAAAGCAATACATATTAGGCCACAGTGCCATAAAATGCACGGTGATAAGTGCAAGAAAAAGGAAAAAGAAAAAGTGCAGGAAAAAACTTCTGAGCGTAGTATAATTGTACCTTCAAAGTCCAGTGTGAAGATAAAAGAGGTTAATGTCATGCATGCCACTGATTCACATGATGATTACATACTTGCAGTTTCTTCATGTGATGCCTTATAGGCTTTTGAGATACATTCTATGTATGCATAGTACATGCTCTTGGATTCGGGTGTGTCCTTTCATGTGACACCCTATGGAGATTGGTTTCATACCTATCGTACCATGTTTGGTTCTATTCATCTTGGTGATGATAGGTCTCTTGACATTGTGGCCATTGGAGATGTTAGGCTACAGTTTCCTTCTGGTAGTTCTTTTGTTTTGCATGATGTATGCCATGTACCTGCATTGACTCGCAGCCTTATGTCAGCTGGACAGCTTGATGATTCTGGGTATTTTGTGTCTTTTGGAGACTCTACATGGAAGATTACTCGTGGCAGGCTTGTACTTGCAAGAGGTGCCAAGTCTGGCAGCCTCTATCCCTTACTTGTATCAAAAGATACATTGAATCATGTTTTGTCTGCGGGTTCTGTTCCCTATGTATCTCTTTGGCATGCTCGTTTGGGGCATATGTCTCTTAAAGGAATGAAAATGCTCCATGCTTTGCAATATCTTTCGCCTTTTGACTCTTTGCATTTTAAGTCTTGTGATCATTGTTTGTATGGCACGCAGACTAGAAATACGCAAAAAGTCTGGTAAGAAACGCATGGGTGAGCCCTTGGCTCTTGTGTACTCAGATGTATGTGGGACCATGCCCTGTCAGTCACTTGGCGGGGCAAAGTGCTTTGTTACTTCCATAGATGATTACTCACGTAAGGTTTGGGCTTATCCCATAAAGAGAAAATCCAATTCCTGAGACACATTTCAGTGTTGGCTTGCATTGGCAAAGAACCAGTCTGGGAAGAGGCTCAAATGCCTAAGGTCTAATAAAGGGGGTGAGTATGTATCACGTGCTTTTGAGCAGTTTTTTGATGAGCGGGGTATTAAGCCTCAGTTGACCGCCCCTTACACCCCACCCCAAAATGGTATGGCTGAACTCATGAATAGGACCATTCAGGAAAGGATCCGTAGCATGCTTAGCCAGGCTGGCTTACCGCAGCACTTTTGGACTGAGGCAATTACTACTACAATGCATCTCATAAGTCATCTAGTAGTTGCATTGACTTTCGGGTTGCAGAGGAGGTATGGGTAGGCAAGCCCCCCTCTTATGATCATTTGCGTGTCTTTGGATGTGAGGCATTCTGCCATGTGCCCAAAGACAAACGCAATAAGCTGGATCCTAAAAGTGTCAAATGCATTTTCATTGGCTATGGAGATGTAGGAGAGATGGGTTACCGTCTATGAGATCTGCAGGCGTGGAAAGTGATCCACAGCCATGATGTCATCTTTCATGAGGAAAAAATGCATATGTAGCCTGAGAAAGTGGTTAAGGTACGCAGAGTTATCTTTGAGGAGGAGCCACCTGCTCCCCTTCAACCCACTCCACAGCCAACTAGAGAGTGCGCAACATCACCTGATGCTCATGGCCCAGATGCTAGACATGCTGATGTTATACACGATGTCGCTCAGGCTGCAGAGTCTAGGTTGAGGCGTTCTACTAGAGATAGACAACCTCCTGACCATTTTGCACCCTCTATGGATTATATACTGGTTACAGATGCAGGAGAGCATCTTACTTATGATGAGGCTATGCACAGGGGTGATTGTCACTCTTGGGAGAGGGCTAAGCAGTCTGAGCTTGACTCATTGTATAAGAATAAGACTTGGGATTTGGTTTCCTTGCCTCAGGGTAAGAAGGCTTTACCATGCAAGTGGGTGTACAAGCTGAAAAGTACCCCTGGACACCCAAGCCAGTATACAAGGCTCGATTGGTTGCTAAGGGTTTTAAGTAGGAGCATGGTGTTGACTTTGATGAAGTATTTTCTCATGTGTTCAAGATGACCACCCTATGCTTAGTCTTGGCCTTGGTTGCACAGCTTGACTTGGACTTGTACCAGATGGATGTCAAGATGACTTTTCTACATGGGGACTTGCATGATGAGATTTACATGGGGCAGCCTAAGGGATTTGCAGACCCTGGCAGGGAACACCTAGTGTGCAAACTAAAGAAAAGTCTATATGGCTTGAAGCAAGCACCTAGGGAATGGTACCATAAGTTTGATGCATTTATGCAGTCACAGGGCTACAGCCACAGTGCTATGGATCCGTGCTTATACACGAAGAAAGCCTGTGACGGTTCTTTACTAATTTTGGTACACGAAGAAAGCCCGTGCTTGTACACGAAGAAATCCCGTGACGGTTCTTTACTAATTTTGGTATTCTATGTGGATGACATGCTTTTAGTAGGCACAACTCATGAGGAGCTAGATGCTCTTAAGGCTCAGCTCAAGAAGAGCTTTGAGATGAAAGATCTAGGATAGGCCTCTCATATACTTGGTATGCACATTATGCACGATAGATCTCAGGGACTACTCTATCTGTCGTCACAGAGGGAGTACATTCATAAAGTCCTTGAGCACTTCTACATGTAGGATATTAAGCCTATTTGTTGTCCATTACCTGCTCGTGTCAAGGTTTCACATGCCGATTGTCCGCAGACAGATGAGGAGAGGGCCGAGATGGCCAAGATTCCCTATGCATCAGTCGTGGGCAGTGTTATGTATGCCATGATAGCCACCCATCCAGATATTTCTTTTGCAATTGGGGTTGTGGCACGTTATATGGCTACACCTGGAAAGAAACATTGGGATGACGTGAAGGGTATCATGAGGTACCTAAAGGGCACAGTAGATATGTGTCTTTGTTATGGCAACCAGGATACATGAGTGGTGGGGTACACTAACTCTGATTATGCAGGACACACAAATAGTAGGAAGTCTGTTTCTGGCTATGTCTTCACTTATGCCTGGAGGGGCTATCTCTTGGATGTCCACCAGGGCGCAGAAGTGTACAGCTCTTTCCACTACAGAGGCCGAGTATATTGCTGCCACACAGGCTTGCAAGGAGGCTATCTGGTTAGGCCATTTGATTGCAGACATTGGTATGATAGATGCTATTCCTACACTACATTCGGATTCTATAAGTGCCATTCAGTTGGCCAAGAATCTGGTCTTCCATGCGAAGAAGAAACATATTGAGGGGAGGTATCACTTCATTTGCATGGTCATTGAGGAAAGGTGTGTTGACCTTGTCAAGATTTTGACTAAGCAGAATCCTACAGACTTGCTCACGAAAAGCCTCACTACCAAGCGATTTGCCTTCCTCAAGAGATTGATGGGCATTGGATGAGATGATGTCATTTTTCTCATCCTATTGTACATGTGTACATGTTATACTGTCTTTTCTTTTTTCTCTCTCACTGGGGCAGATTTTACTTTAGGTGGGAGGTTGTTGGGGCTAAAGGCACCTCCGCCTAGCCGCCGTGTATTACTACACTGATAGTACCCACCACTGCACACTGCAGGTGGTTGGGCGCCTATCACAGTCACTTATTCTTTATTCTTTTAGTGATAGTTTGAATAAAGGAAGGCCTGGCCACACATTGTGGTTGTTGGAGTTCCCACTTGTGTCTCTCTCTCTTCTTACTGTTGCTCTCCGCCATAGCTCACTTCCAAGCAAGCTTCGATCCTTCTCACCTTTCACCTTGTTCATCATGACGATTTAAATGAAGGAGGCATGGAGGGCCTGCAAGCAAGGCACACACCTAATCATTGCCATAAATTCCTCATTTTTTTTGCCTCCAATCACCCCCTCCTACTCACAAAATGGCTGCCTACATGAAATTCTGAATTTCTAATCTCTCTCTCCTCTCTTCTCTATCTTCTTAATGTGTGTTCTCATGCTTAATCTATGAAAGAAGGGGGTGGGCTGAGACGTGAGATATGGATTGTGGGATGATGCTGGAGCGTGAAGGAGCATAGGTCGAGGTTGGGAAGTGTCAGCAGGCCTCCAAGCACGAGATACGTATGATTTAAATGCGGTTTTATGAGTAAGTCATAAATTTAATCGTTTTATGATAAATTCCATTTGTAAATCGTTGAAAATGGTTGTATTTGGTTGTTAATATTGTGATCTATCAAAAAAATTTATGGAAATTAAAAAAAATTAGTCATCCAATAATTTCTTTATAAACATGCAAAATACGCACCATTGTAGTTTTAAGGAAAATTATGAGTTTTTGGGGTTTCGTTATGTATATGGTATTCGCATGAAATGGAATGTGATAAAAAAATAATTTTCAACAAGGCCAATTAGTCCAAATCAGCAAATTAAAAAATATCAATATTTATCAATAAATAAATGGAGAAAAAAAGAAAAAAAAAGAAAAAAAAAGAAAAAATAAGTCTTTGCATCTAAAAAATAGAGAAAAATCTCATTTGTGTTTGTGAATGTATGATAAGGCTAAGGCATGAGGGTGAGCCTCAGTTCAATCCTATCTTTAAGTTAGAGTGTGTATTTCCTATTTTTATGAGGAAAAAAGCATTTAAAAATACTCTCTAAACCTACCACCAAATGCACAATCTTGAGCGTTAGGGAGAAGGGGGGTGTTAAAGGCTAATAATATGCTGAAATTTGATTTTTTTGTTGATGCATAGTGTATAGGACACATGCTTGGTGTGCTGGCCCTACATAATGCAGCAATTACGTTTCAAGGCATGAAAAGAAATGTTTTTACACCTTCACAATGCTACTGGTTGATGGAAATTTTTATTTGAGCACTATGAATCATACATAATTGCATTGCATGCAACACATGGTATCATCCTGGATGCACAACAATTATTTTCATAAACAATGACCCACATTGAGGGGGTGAGGTATCCTAAGCTGTAAGGTTAGTGGTTCATTTCCTTTGGGGAGTATTCAGTGAAGAATATATTGCATCTCCTAGAATGACTAATTAAAAGAGTGAAACATGTATTGTATGTGTCCTATGTATGAGCCGCACATCCTAGGGCCAATCCCTAAGGTGTAGAAGAGCCATAGTGGAGCTGCAGCAATCAGCCAAGGGGCATTCCCTTTGCTTGTGCTTAGGTCGTGTATTACAATGATATATGCAGGAACCTCCTTTAAGGAGTGTGGAAAGGGTTATCCATTGGATTACAATCCATACAAATGAGAAGTTCTACATAAGAGGTGAGGGTAGTACATCCCTTAGACGCTCCTAGCCATAAGTTTGAGGGGTGGTTTAGGTGTGTAGTAGATGCTCGGCTAGTTCTATAGAGCTAGTGTCGAGCCTGTTTTAGGTCCCAATAGGTGGTGCATTTGCCAAGAGCCACTAATAAAGTGACAGTCTGTGAATCTCGATCGATAGGGACTAGTTTATTAGTGTATGCCAAAAGGCAGTGAAATAGATCCAAAAGACCATCAAGCCAAGCTTTAGAAGAAGCAAGGAAGAGCTAAAGGGGCTAGATGGTAGGCTAAAATTATTAGGAGATATTCTCTTCAAAGGAATGGCTCGATATCCCTACAAGGGAGGGGTCTTAGTAACCCTATCTCCACACACAGTCCGTTAGGAGGAGGAGGAACTTCCAGTACTTTCCCTCTCCTAGTTAGTCAACCTAGTTCGAGTGGAGTAGTGCTTTCCATAGTCAGGGACCCTTAGTGAATTTGGTCGTCATGGCGCAATCCATTTGCAATCCCAACAGGAACACCGGACTTGCCACCCGCAAATTTTTCTCTACCCATTTTTAATGGGTTAGCGAGGAAGATGTGAAACTTCATATTAATGAGTTCAAAAAGTCAATGTTTAACTGTCGAATCCAAGATAAAGGACACTTGATGATGTTCTTTAATATGACTTTGAAAGGACGAGTTGTAGTATGGTATCACAGCCTAGAGGATGGAACCATAACTACGATTGACCTATTTTTTGTGGCCTTCCAAAGAGAGTTTCCCGCTGAAAAGGGAGGTCAGTAGTATTGGCTACATGTTCTCAATATAACACGTCAAGAACCTCACAACAATGTTTGAGGCTATGCCAAGAAATTGAAGGAAGTATTTTGTAAGTTGTAGATCTATATTCCCGTTCCAGCTGTTGCTAAGCTACAATACTTTTTGCATGGGCTAGACATTAACATTCAAGTGCACCTGAGCAATGTTGCTCTTGTTGACATTGATATGGCTATTACAAGAGCAGAGGAGGTAGAGTCGTGAATACAAGTGGCCTATACCTCTAGGGAAAATTGGAATCTGAGTCTAGGTGTTGGAAATACTTTAGCATTAATGAATGGAAGTCAAGGGTCACCTAGGAGAAATACTTTAGCATTGATGAATGGAGGTCAAGGGACACCCATAAGTACTTTCAACGGGAGAGAAAGCATGATTCAAAATGTGCCCATAGTGCCAACTCCTCCCAGTGTGACCATGCCTATGGCTAGTCACATGGCTCCACCAGGTGTTGGAGGCCAAATAATAAATCCTAATGTTGTTCTAGGGAATCAACAATCAATTCCTAGTCAAGTGGTTAGGCCAATGGAATGACAAGTAGATGATCACGTCTATGAGTCAAGTGCCTCCAATGTCCTTGGCAAAGTTAAGGATATAATGAAGCACTATAATAACATGATCACCAAATAATACAGAAAAATAGCCATTGATGTCAATTTTCTTAAGAAGCAGTAGAATTTGATACGGAGTCAACACCTTGAAGAGGCTAACCCCTCAAGATGCAGTTATAAGTGGTGTGGTGGCCAACATTTCCCTAGGAATTGCCTAAGTGTTAAATGTGACATATGTGGAAAGTCCATCCACTTAGCTAGTACTTGTTGGAGCAGGATTAGCTCCCTCCAGCAAGGAAGTAAATAGCTAGGTCCAGTCAACCATCAAGCACAAGGAAATAATCTCTAACAAGATGAGGGACCAAAACAAATACTGCAAAGAGGGAAGGCTATTATAGAGGAGCTACCTAGTGGTGGCAATGGAGTTAACCTTATTAAAGTTATTTTTATCAATGGCACTGAAGCTTCTAATTTATGGATCATTAAAAGAGGTAAAAAGGGTAAAGATGGTGACAAAGATAAGGTAAAACTTGTCGAGGGAAACCTTAACCAAGATGATAAGAGAACGCAAGTCCTTAATCGTGACATGGAAGGTAGACCTCTAAAAGTTTTTGATGGTAAAGTTGACACCAAGAAGGATAAGAAATTTCCAAAGAAAAAAGTAAAAGTTAAGAAAGAGACACCAAAGCCTGCTCAAAGACTGAAGTGTCAAGATTGTGGGAGAGAAGGAAGGAGTCTCACTTGTAGCTTTCTTGCTTGCACAATGGGGGAATACACACAGAGGTGGAGGCTGCAAACTGTTTTCCTCTTCTTAGTTGTGTAAGCCAAAAAGAAGTCTCATACAAAGAAATAGAAGAACCCTATATATGGGTCTCAAACCAAACTCAAATAACTAAGGTGGCATACTAACTGAGCCACAAACTAGAGTAGATAAGGATAGCTGTCATCTAGCTATTATTCATGGGCGGTGTACCAACCGCATCTACAACTGACAAGTCGGTGACATAAATGCACAACGGTCACCCTAGCATATCACGAGTGGAGCTCGATATCTCAACACTTCCCCTCGAGCTCAATCCCAATTCTTGCACACCAAGCAGGTCTCTGAACTTGCGTAGCTTCTCTGCGCCCAATGCCTTCGTAAATATGTCAGCTACCTGATCCTCTGTGCTGACATAAACTAGATCAATAAGACCTAGTAAAACCCTCTCCCGCACATAGTGATAATGCACCTCAATATGCTTTGTTCTAGCATGATAGACTGGGTTATTTGCCAAGTGTATACTGCTCATGTTGTCACAATAAATGACAAATGGCCCATCTGTAGGCTGATGCATATCATAAAGTAGCTTATGCAACCAAGCTACCTCACATGCAGCCATTGTTGCACCCCTGTACTCAGCCTCTGTGCTCGACAAGGCAACTGTAGGCTGTTTCTTGCTGCTCCAAGTGACTGCAGCACTCCCAAAAGAGAACACATATCCACTGGTAGATCGTCTATCAGAAATACTACCAGCCCAATCAGCATCAGTGTATCCATGCAACTGTATCTGAACCCCAGTCTCATAAAATAGTCCATACTACAATGTGGACTTCATATACCTGAGTATGCGTCTAGCTGCATCCAAATGCGGTTTCCTTGGAGCCTGCATAAACTGACTTACCAATCCAACATCATAGCTCAAATCTGGCCTGGTAATAGTCATATAAATCAAACTTCCTACTATGCGTCTATACATAGTAGGGTCTTCCAGAAGCTCACCTGCATCTACGCTCAGCTTCACATTCTGCTCCAAAGGAACTGAAATAGGCTTATAACCTGTCATCCCATATTTGGATAGTATGTCCAATCCATACTGCCTCTGCAAGAGCTGTATCCCACTTGGTGATCTAATCACCTCAATGCCCAAGAAATAACGCAGCTCTCCCAAATCCTTCATCTCAAACTTTTGCTTCAATAGCATTTTCACATGAAGGATATCTTCATCACTGTCACCTGTCATAATCAAATCATCAACATAAATGACAAGTATCATAATACATTTCTCTGTTTTTCTCACATAAAGTGAGAAATCTACCTTGGAAATCTGAAAGCCAATAGTGACAAGATACTGTCCTATCTTGTCAGACCATGCTCTAGGTGCTTGCTTCAAGCCATACAAGGCTTTCTTCAACCTGCAAACAAACTCAGGATGAACAACATGCACATAACCTGGTGGCTGCTCCATATAGACCTCTTCTTGCAAATCACCATGCAAGAAGGCATTCTTTACATCCATCTGATGTAAAGACCATCCCTTTGATGCAGCCATAGCAATGACTGCTCTTACGGTTGCCATCCTTGCAACCGGACTGAATGTTTCTTCATAGTCAATGCCATATGTTTGTGCATACCCCTTGACTACTAATCTTGCCTTGTATCTGTTCACAGAACCATCTGCATTGTGCTTCACCTTATAAACCCACTTACAGCCAATTGCATTCGTACCTTTGGGCAAAGGTACCAATTCCCATGTAGCATTTGCTTCCAAGGCATCCATTTCTTCATCCATGGCTTTTTTCCATTTTTCTTTTCCAATGGCTTGCTCAAAAGAAGTGGGTTCTGGTTCCTGTATCACTTTGACCATATATGCATAGTGAATGGCTGTAAATCCATCATATTTCAGCCTATCCACAGGATACCTAACTCTGGTAGACCTGCACAAAGTAGTCTCACTTCCAGGTGCTCTCAAAACATCCCTGGTCTTCCTTACTCCAGGTGTAACAATAGAAGGAATACCCAACTCATCATCAATGCTCTGTTCTGAGCCACTAGATTCACCATCCACATAAGAGTGACCTGCATTCACATCAAACATGGGCTGATCTACCTTCTATTTTCCTTTTCGTGATACCTGCATACCACTATCTGCATTGCTTTGATAAGATTCTCCTGATCTCAATCTGCCTGTCCATGGCAAAGAATGTGAACCACTGCTAGAAGACGTTCCAGGCCCACTAATATTTTGTGACTGCTGCTGTGAATTCTGTGCAGCATTACCATTTTGTGCATATACATCATCAATTACATTTACTGGTTTATACCAGCTACTCATCTCATCAAAAACAACATCTCTACTCACTGTAAACTTACGAGTAGAAGGGTTATAGCATCTATATCCTTTCTGCTGTAGAGAGTAACCAATAAATATGCACTTCTCAGCTTTTGGATCCAACTTGGATCTCAACTCATCTGGCACATGAACATAGGCAATGCATCCAAAAATCTTCAAATGAGAAATATTTGGTTTCCTACCAGTATACCTCTCCTCTGGAGTCATCCCATGTATTGCTGTAGTGTGAGTCCTGTTCATTATGTAGACTGCTGTAGCAACTGCTTCAGTCCAGTAAAAATCTGGCAGTCTTTTTCATTGAGCATGGCACGAGATACCTCTCCAATATGCCTATTTTTCCTTTCTGCAATTCCATTTTGTTGTGGGGTATGACTGCATGAATATTGATGCTTTATGCCATGCTCCTGCAGGAACCTTGCAAACTCATTTGAGAGCTACTCTCCCCCTCCATCTGACCTTAGGCATTTTATTTGCAGACCTGTTTCTTTTTCAACCATAGCTTTAAGAGTTTTGAAATGCCCAAAAACTTCACTTTTCTTTTTCATGAAATACACCCAAACTTTTCTGCTATAGTCATCAATGAAAGTGAAAAAATAATGACAGCCTCCAAGAGATACAGCTTTAGTAGTCCACACATCAGAGTGGATTAATTCCAATGGCTTCTTACTCTCTTGAACATGTCTAGGAAATGGTTTCCTTGCCTGTTTTCCAAACTGACAGGCTTCACATACCTTATGCATTTCTGCAACCTTGAATTTAGGCAATCCTGCAACAATATTTTGGGCCTGCATTGATTTAAGTCGCTGTACATTAACATGACCAATGCGTTTATGCCAGATATCAATATCTGCAACTACACCGGTCCCATGTGCAAACATTGCTGCACTCAATTCAGACATGCCTGCATCCAACGTAAACATTCTGCCCTTCTTCTTTCCTTTTGCTATCAAGCGACCTTTATTTTTCATATCCTCAACAAAGCATCCATGAGGATTAAATCTGACTTGCAAGCCCTGCTCAACCATTTGACCAACAGAAACCAGATTCTTGGTGATATTCGGGACATGAAATACATCGGACAGGTATTTCTTTTTCCCATCCTGCATAGACAAAGGAATTTTTCCAATCTGCACAATAGGATGTGCAGTATCATCACCAGTCTCCACAAATCCTGGTTTTTCCATTTTCCTTGCATTTTCTGCATGACCTGTCATGTGGTTTGATGCACCTGAGTCAACATACCATACATCGTTGCTTTCTTCTGCACTTGTCACAGAATTGTTCATGTGCTGCACCATAAACAAATGCTCATTTTTGTCATCACCCTGTCTACTAGAAGATGCATAATTTCCTTGTTGCAGTTTTCCATTCATGATGTCATTCTGCTTTTTATAGCAGTCTTTAGCCATATGACCCATTTTACCACAGTAGTAGCATTCAACATTGCTGTTTGCATTTTGACCTCTTTGCCATCCACCACGACCTCTTTGGCTCCCCCTGCCTCTAGAGTTGCCACGTCCTCCTCCATAGGACTGGTTTTCTTGAGTCTGCTGCATATTCTGATTTCTACCACGGCCTCCAAATCGGCCTCCTCTACCTCTACCTCTACCTCTTCCAGCATTTGAGTAGAAGACAGCTTCTTTTGAAGTTCCTCCTGAAGAAGATGCACCACCATTTCTCTGCTCCTCAAAAATTAGAAGAGCAATCAACTCCTCAAAATCAGGAAATCTTTCACGAACGGAAATGGATGTTCGGAACTGTGCATAATCCTTTCCTAGACCATTCAAGGTCACAGAAACTAAATCATCATCTTCCACTGGCGACCCAATGGAAGCAAGTGCATCTGCAATCTTCTTCACCTTCATGTGGTAGTCATTGATGCTCATATTTTCTCTTTGCACATTATGCAACTCTTGCTTGAGCTGCATTTTCCTAGCTTGCGTATTTGTGCTATACATTTTTGACAAAGTATCCCATGCCTCCTTTGGCGTACTTGCATCCTGAATATGCACAATCATAGAGTTTGAAATGCTGATAGACAGCCAATACATAACTTTCCTGGCTCTCTCATGCCATGCTTTAAATGCCTGCATTTGCTGTTGATTGGGAACATCAGGAAGAACTGGTTCTTCTTCATTTCCTGCAACAAATTCCCAATATCCTTTTCCCATAAGGAAATTCGTCATTCTAAACTTCCATGCTTGGAAGTTGTTCTTGTCAAGCTTTTCAGTGACAATCTGTGAAAGAGAATCAGACGCCATTACAGAACACTGCAAAAATTCTGTCACTGCAAAGAACACAACTTCAGTCTCACAAGGGCTAATCTGCAAAACTGACGAAAGTGGTATTTGACCACATAGTCACTTCCTAGTGACGATTTTGCATCAACAGGCAACGGGGATGATTCTGTAACTCCCAATGTCTCTGCGCATAGGTATACGATGCAATTTCTACAGTAATTTTTCACCGACCTGTAGAACAGTGGCTGCACAGCATAAAACTGGGCCTTTTCCTGAGTGCGTGCAAAAAACTTCCGCCTCCAAAACAGGCCCCGAAATGGCCTCAAATAAAAAAAACAGAGTCGCGAGGGGCTAAAGCCCTCACTCGCAGCATATACTGCCCTCTTGCTTCACCGCGAAGGGCGTCTCAACCTGAGACAATGCACTCTTGCAATTTCCGGCTGTGATTTTTGCAGAGATCTGCTCCCAAAACAGAAAATGAAAGCAACACTGCTCCTCTTACCAGAACACCGCGAGCTTGGCTTGCTTTCTTGAGCTCCTTACCACGAACAAGGCTCTGATACCATGTCAAGATTGTGGGAGAGAAGGAAGGAGTCTCACTTGTAGCTTTCTTGCTTGCACAATGGGGGAATACACACAGAGGTGGAGGCTGAAAACTATTTTCCTCTTCTTAGTTGTGTAAGCCAAAAAGAAGTCTCATACAAAGAAATAGAAGAACCCTATATATGGGTCTCAAACCAAACTCAAATAACTAAGGTGGCATACTAACTGAGCCACAAACTAGAGTAGATAAGGATAGCTGTCATCTAGCTATTATTCATGGGCGGTGTACCAACCGCATCTACAACTGACAAGTCAGTGACATAAATGCACAAGGGTCACCCTAGCATATCACGAGTGGAGCTCGATATCTCAACATGAAGGAGAGAATGGTTTGGTGGGAAAAGAGAGCTCTTGCTAGCTATCATGAATTTGATTTAGTTAGCTATCTTTGCAAAGTTAAGCTAGATGTAAATCTCCTATAGTTGATTAAGTTGTCTCCAGGAGTGCATACGAAATTTAAGAAGATTCTATGCACGAGGTATATTGTGGAGCCCTCGAGCATAGCCTGGCTAGGAGATGATTGGTTTGAGCATGTGAAGAGCAATATCCAACGGTAGCAACATATGTTGATAGATTATTAGTGGATCATGCTATTATAGATATGGGATCCTCCATCAACATTATGAGTTCAAAATTGATGGAGAGGCTAGGGTTAGAAATTCAAAAAGATGCCTCCACGATTCTCCAAATGGATGATGACAGTTTAAGACAACCTAAAGGGTGCATTACTAAAGTTTACGTGACCATTGCCAATGTGGAATGAATTCTGGACTTTAGGGTAATCAAGTTCACGGGGCAGCTTTGCTATCAAGTTTTACTAGGTAGGCCATGGATCTTACAAGTGGATTTTCAGGTTGATATACTCGCTTTGGTCAATTGATCTTTGATAGAGGTGCTAGACGTGTAGTAGTATATGCCTACCCTGAATCTCCTCAAAGTGAGAGAGTTTATTTATCTTCTACCATTATAGATACATTAGAGGATGCAACTAGTAGTGAGGCATCATCAAGTGATGAATCCAACGAGAGATCCACTATAGAGAAGATATATCAAGTAACTTTGAATGAGCCAATAGAGGCTCAAGATAGGATAAGAGATGCAAATGTAATTGAGTTAGACCTTGGTACACTAAATGATTCATGGCCAATTAAATTAGGGTCATTCTTAGTTTCAAATAAAGGAAGGACTATGTGTCCTTGATTCACAAATTCCATGATAACTTTTCTTGGAGTTATAATGAGTTGAGAGGTATTCCTCCCAGGTTGGCTATTCATACCGTTTCCCTAAAGGAAGGTAAGTGCCTTGTGCAACAAAAAGTAAGGCATATACCTTTCGAACTAAGGGATGATCTATTCAAGGAGTTGACAAAACTATGGAAATTTGGCTTGATATTTTCAGTACAATACACAGAGTGGTGTTCACCAATTGTTATCAAGAAGAATAATAATAATCAAATTCAGCTTTGCATAGCTTCCAAAGAGCTTAATAAGTAAATGGTTAAGGATTATTATCTTTTACCATTCATTGATCAGATTTTAGATCAATTAGCAGGGATGGAAGTCTATTCATTTATGGATTACTTTCTTGGATACAACCAAATGGCTATTGCAAAGGAAGATAAGTTGAAAATGACATTTATCACTATCTTTGGTACCTTTATGTATCATGTGATGGCTTTTGGGTTATGCAATGTGCATGTTCTTGGCAATCAATAGCTGATAAGACTTTTGGCGACGTCTCCCTAAAGGAGTTAAAAGTTTTCATCAATGATCTGGAGGCAGCCACAACAAGGAAAAGACAACTAATTATTTTAAGGAAATGCTTTGAGAATTGCAGATAGTTTTGCATTGCTCCACAAAAGTGTGTCTTTGGAGTGCCTTATGGGTTGTTACTAGTCCATGTGGTTAGCTCGACTGGTATCACGACTGACCCTAAAAAGATAAAGGTTATAGTCACTATAAGTCCCCCACGCACTCCAAAAGAGGTACACAACTTTCTGTCAGTGGGATATTATCAGAGATTTATCAATGCATTGGCAAAAATAACATTGCCATTGAGAATGGCAATTGTGTTTCCAAAAGGCCATCTATTGCTGGAGTAAAGGCTAGAAGGTTCCTAGGCTTTCATGGGAGACTTGGTAAGTTAAAATCTAGGAATGGTAGCTCAACTATTAGATACAATCAATGGAAGTCCCTACATAATGCAGTTAAGGATCATGCTGATAATAGACAAGCTTGGAATAGAAAAGCCAATATTTGGGAAACACTAGAAAAAGTATTCTTTTATTATGATAAAGCTGAATGGAATGACGATGAGCAAAGCTTGTCAAGTATATTTTGAGGATTTGAAGCAAGAACTAATGAAAGTGCCAATCCTAAAAGCACCCAAAAGAGATGAGGTCTTTTATATATTTTCAGAAGCAACAATGCATTAGGAGAAATATGGACTCTCTTTTTTGCCCCTTAAGGAGTGAATAAACAAATATAGGCCTAACCAATGAGAGAGCTGGGATTCCAGATTCATGTAACATGAATCTTCTAGCCATATCTTGGACCAAATCTTCCCTCAGCAATAAAATAAGGGAAAAGGGGAGTACAAAGCTGTCACTTCTTGGAAGTTTGTGCCTCGAATTTTCATTTTCTTATTTTTTATGTTTGACTTTTCTTTTCTCCCCTTTTCAGTTTCCCCCTCTTTCTTAGGCGGAACTCAAATTTGTCATATCTCTTTCCCCGCTTCTTCTTGCCTGACGAAATTTTATAGCCTCACTGTTCTTGCCCTGTCTGTAACCCTGTAAAATTTCATTTGCTTTGCACAAGCACAGAGAGAGTTTCATGTGTTTTATGAGAGCAGAGCTTGTTTTACCAAAGCCCTAAGATTCTCTTCACAAAACTCTACAGGTTTATTTTTCTCTTCCATAGATGTTCTATGGTAAAGTTTTATCTCGTTTGGAGAAAACCTGTGCAAGTTATGTGCATTCTCTGACATGTAATTTCTTTTGTTTTGATGCTCTAGGAGTCTCTTACAGTCAAGAATAGTGATATTTTGAACACTCAACTTCTTCTTCAACATCTTAGGGTTTCTCTGTAAACAAAGTTACAGGTATATTGTCTTGTTTTTTTGTTGCTCCACTGTTAAATTTTATCCCGTTTAGACAAAATGTATACAAGTTACATGCATACTGAGCTTTCCTTTGTTTTTTTACTCCAAGAATCTCCGAGGGTGAAGAACAATGATTTATTAAGAACTCAACTTCTACAACATCTTTGGGATTTTGAACACTCAACTTCTTCTTCAACATCTTAGGGTTTCTCTGTAAACAAAGTTACAGGTATATTGTCTTGTTTTTTTGTTGCTCCACTGTTAAATTTTATCTCGTTTAGACAAAATGTATACAAGTTACATGCATACTGAGCTTTCCTTTGTTTTTTTACTCCAAGAATCTCCGAGGGTGAAGAACAATGATTTATTAAGAACTCAACTTCTACAACATCTTTGGGATTTTTTGCAGAGAAAGCCACAGGTATATTGCCATTTTTTACTACTGTTCCATGGTTAAATTTCAACGCATTTGGACAAAGCCTATATAAGTTATATGTATGCGTTGACCCAATATTTCTTTTGTTTTTGTACTACAGGAATCTGTCAGTGAAGGAACAATGGTCTTGCTATAAGTCAACTTCTTGTTCAACATATCTACGGATCTTTGTGAAAGAAATTATAGGTACAATGTTTCTTTTTTAAATTGATCCATTTAAATTTAATTTCATTTGGAGAGAACATTTGTAAATTATACACATGTTGATAGGTAACTTTGTATTTGGTTGTTACAGATGTCTTCACGGAGGAAAAATATCGGTAGCATACTTGCAATGGAGGTCTTCAACAGGAAAGATAATGGCGGTAATTGGATTTGTGATAAGTATTATAAGTTGGATTGGATTTTGATGCACCCAAGTACTCGAGGGAGTTTCAAGGTCAAGCGCAAGGATGTTGCAAACCCTAGCAAACATTGGAAAGGTAGAATTCTAGAGTTCAAAAAAGTGTTTAATGGCACAAGTGCAGTAAGAAGTGTTGATTCAACATGCTTATACGCATAAACAAATCTCTGTACACGACGAGAACAACATTGCAAATTATAAACAAAACAGTAATTTGTTAAATTTTATCATTGATTATTCTTTTGTATCAGAGTTGTTTTTAAAAGTCTTTGCAGTATTCTAATTCAGTCTTGTTTGATTGACAGCTCTATATCCATCAACTTTGCATGAATGGCAGAATGTGGAATGTTTAAGCGGCAAGATACATGTTTGGCATGAAGAGATAGGTTCTTTGATCTATGATAATACCTCTACAAGTCAACTTGCCACTCAAAATATCTTTTTTTATAATTCATTGTATGTGGTAGAAAGCCAGAGATTGCAGCATGTCCCATTGCCGCCACTGTCTAGTGGTGAATGGTTCATTGGTAGCTTGGAGTTGTCAGGAGCTTGCAAGTCGAAGATAAAATCTGACATCAATAGTGCTATGAAACCCACCACAAGCTCCAAAGATGTGCATCTTAGTTGGTTTATTCCATTCTCATTGTTTGCACATTTGTTTGGTTCATGTGATGTTTTGAAGAAAACAAAGATTACTTATCAATGCAAGTGTCCATCCGAGGAATGGATGAGTCAGCTATTGGGTGAGTCTTGGGAAGTCAAAAGAACACATTTTGATGAGACGATTGAGTGCAGGGTCAACCAATCTGATATTACATTCAGGTAAAACTTTTTTACTACTTTGCATACCTTGATTTAATTGACATAGGTCTCGCTTAGATGAATTGTTATGTTAGTCGCATTGATCACTTATCATTATTTTTGTTTTTATTACAAGTATTTCATTGCTAGACAAACTCTGTGCGTTCGCTTTCGATATAGAAGATGGCAACTTTTGCGAGGGGAGTGGATCAGCTTGGATCAAGATATCCGAGATGACACACATACAGCGCTCGTAGATGTGGTAATCTTGTGGAGTGGTCATAATCCTTTCGTAGTCAGTGCAGAGAGTCATTGGCCCATTTATTTTCTGAGACAAGAAATCCAATTAATGTCCAGTGAGCCCCTCTACAACTTCTATTTCAAGTTAGATAATAGAAAAGTCAGGACTCGTAGTGAGCAATCCATGACATGTAAACAATGTGCTTCTCCACATATCCTTGAGATAGTGGAATCCTTATAAAAAAACTTTATAAAGAGCGAATACATACCTTTTTTGAACTTCTGAGTACTTTAAATTTTAGTTTACTGTGATCCAAGCGTGCGATAATACATACTGTAATTACTCAATCGTGCAGTTAAAAATCATAATTAAATTGCAGGTTAGAGGTCTATAATCTAGAGAATATTGTCTTTGCACAATGATATATTGTAGCGCATCTCTGCTGCTCGTTTCTTACATTTTAATATTAAATTGGATCCAAAGGCAATTTCAAGGCCTTTTAGATTTATTTTCTTTAAAAATTTATATATTTTCTCTCGTTAGACTTGAATATACTCAGCGACCCAAACATATTCGAGGATATAATAATGTAGAACGAAGCGTTTGTCTGTATGAGTAATTTTAACAGTGACTTTAAAGTACTGAAATAAAGAAACTAAGATAAGAGTTTTAATTTGAAACTTTAGAGTTAATAACTTTATAAAGAACCTTTATTTAAAACCCTAGACACATAAAAGCTATAACTCCAAACTCATTTTCACTTTCATTCTCCACTTCCCTACACTTGTGCTCTCATTCCTTCTCTCTTTGTGTGCCATGGCTACCACTCCCGCCTTCGCCGCATGGATCAGTTCCACATGCTACGCGCACATAGGGGACCAGATATACCCTAGGTTTTGCATGACCTTGAGTCTAGATAGCTCGCTTTCCGCTGTGGACCCTGACTCTAGTATACTAGCATCGTTTTGTGATGCAGTGAACCCTCTCACTTGCTCTATTCCCGACTCCACTCTCAGGTGGGTTCCCATGGATTTTTTGTATAGTTTGTGTGCTGGATCCAGCCATGCAAAGGTGATAAGTCGAGCCCTGGTGCATGTGGGGCAACATCTCTGCACTAGAGCAGTGCCCACCTCGTCACAGGACCACGTCACGATGGATCTCATTGAGAGGGATGCCGCCTTTGCCATATATGTTATGTGCACTGAGGTGCAAGAGGACAGTGACGAGGACATCGACGCACCCTCTCGACCACTATTAGAGTACTTTGAGAGGGAGCCTAAGGAGATCACTCTCGATCTGAGTGTTGAGGCAGCACAGAGCTTGGCCATTGTGCACCCACCTCCCTGCCCTGATGAGATGCCCACGAGCGAAGAGCCACCCCTCTCTTCTCTCCATGCTATCACCATCGAGGGGGTGGAATATCTACTCATGCAGGATGTGCTAGAGTTGTTGGAGCTTAGGGAAGAAGAACTATACTGTATCATGGTGCGTGATGCACCTAGTGATTTCATAGATTTTGATTTACAGGATGCCCCACCACATGTTGATGAGGTGGCTCGTTATGATGGCACGAGCATCGATGACATCTCTGCCATTGTGAGCATCCAGGAGCAGATTGAGGATGCGGCGCCACAGTATCAGATCTCTGATGAGGAGTTCGAGCGGTTGTAGGAAAGCCTTTTTGGTCCTCCACCCGACTATGCAATGCCTACCCAGGAGAGAGACGAGGGCAGCCCAGTGGTGGCAGGAGTAGACTTGGATGCTCCATTACAGCGGCAGATAGATGATGCAGAGAAGGTAATGTTCTCGGTTTCATATGAAACTTAACCAGTAGGGCCTCTAGGGCATCGGGAGCACACACATGTGTTTTTGTCGGGATCCGGGCCCCCAGATGTGCAGTAAGATTCAGGCCCCCAGACGCGAGCCTCCGGCCAGGGCACATCTAGGGGCCCGATCCCGACAAAAACACATGTGTGTGCTCCCGATGCCCTAGAGGCCCTACTGGTTAAGTTTCATATGAATATGATTTATATATCTTCAGCACACTCCATGCATAGTGAGTCTAATACTGAACTTGTGTGTTGCAGGAGATTGTCTATATAGATGAGTTTTCATCTAGGCAGGGTGGCCGATCTGGTAGCCAAGGAAGGGTGCAAGACTTGGCATTGAAGGAGTACGTTGGGCAGCTTGTCAACGACATTATTGTATTTCATAAGACATGCTCCCTTGCTTTTGCCGAGAACTTCTTGAAGTTGAGGGCACTAACAAAGGCTGGGCCCTTCAAGACCACCCCGACCAACTCTAGCCTGGAGAAAGTAGTGTTGCTTCGACGTTCGAAGCTTCTCTACTTATTCACGAGTACTAGGTCTGGCCCACTTTTCTCCATGGTGGCCCGTGGCATGGTTGCCGGTGTTGAAGACCCCACTGTCATTAGACAGGAACTATTGGGGCAAAATGTATTGTTGCCTATGATCAAGAATAGCTCTGACCATGGGGAGCCTAGCTCCAAGAAGCCTAGGAGAGAATAGACGTACTTATTGCCTACTGATATCGCATCACTGATGTACTGCACTTTGTAATCTTCTCTTCAAGTAATGAAAACTAATGTTTGTTGGATTCGCGTGCAATGTAGTTTGTGATACGTGTCATTTACTGTTTTTTTTTACTTGAATGTTACGTTTATTTGTCGAATTTATATGTAACACGATTCGTACCCTAAATTTAATACACAGTGCTTTATCGAATTCGTGCGCAACATGTATTTGTTCGAACGCATGTAACAATAACTCAACGACGTAAATAAAATAAATATCAAGCAACTAAACAAAAATAAGACGGGCCAAAAACTTTGTATTTGTATTAATAACAATTTTACATGGGGTCCATTACAACCAAGGCTTTACAAAATGTCTTCAGAAGCTACATTCCATGTGCTTTTGAGTTGTACACCTCTATCCTTGCTGACCTTCGCGAGGACTATCTTTCCATCGCCGAAAGAACCTGACTATCCGCAGATCCCTGTCGGTGACAGTGACCCTCCTTGCATGCACCGCTGCATAGACTGAGTCTCCAAATAAGTCGATGAGGTAGGCTTCAGCAGCTTCTTGTAGTGTGAGGAGGGCCTGGGCAGTCCAGCGATCCGGTTGTTTCGCACATGATGTATCTGGAAACTGGTTCCTGTTGTTCCTGATCAGTATGTCCTCCATGATCTCCCGCACCAACTTCTGGAATGGAGCCTTCGGTATCAGGAGCTGAGTGGTCTTCTGGTAGTGGCGGATCTCGCGAAGAGCCACTGTGCCTGGCTTCCATCGACGCTTGCGATGCTGGCGTCGTGGTGGTGGTGGTGGAGCTGGAGAATGTGGCTGCCGTATGGAATTTCCAGGGGGTATCTCCGGGCCGCTTGCTTGGTGCGTACCATGTCTTCTAGGAGAGAGAACTCAGAACTCAAAAGTGAAATGTGTAAAATGAGGTGAAACATTAAACTTATAGCCAAACTTTTCAAAAACCCTAAAATTTCAATTAATGAATCCACGCTTAGGAAAAATATCACCAGTGCTCCGATTCACATGAAATTTTACCTGTAGGCTCCTCAAGGACACATCAACCATCCAAAAAAAAATTGGCCCCAACAGAAGCCTCTGGATCACCTGTCCCGAGGCTCGCGTCTGGGGCCCTGAATCCCCAGAGGCTTCTGATGGGGCCAAATTTTTAATATAAATGAGTTTTTCTAATGCCCAGCATGAGGGTAAAGTTTCACCAGATTCCGATTTATAAATTTGACGGTTCAATCTTTTTTTGAAAATGCGTTAACTGCATTATACTGCACTGATAATGTATTGTCAACCTCGCAACTGTAGATTAAATGTATTGATAATGAGTGTGCGCAACTGCAGATTAAATGTATTGTCAACCTCGCAATGCGAAACATTGGAAACTGAAAAATTGACAAAAAATAAATCATGTGTAAAATGGAATATCGCATATCGGATATACTGTTGCCAAACCACTAAATATAGTAAGGATATAGTGCATCGGCCCATGTACAACTGATCACCGACGTGTACGTGGTTGCACATTGAATTTATCCTCAACAAAACCACTTACAAAATTGGAAACTTGAAAATTCACACAATGCGAAACATGGTCAAAATAGAATATCACATATTGGATTTAGCATTGCGAAACTATGAAATACACGGTAGATAATGCATCGCACCAAGTACAACTAGAGCTAGGGAAAATTTAGCTCCATTTTGCAGGCCACTACTATCAAATACTTGAAGGTCTACTAGAAAGATAACCCAAAACTAAGCTCCTTACAATCTACAACCAAACCTGAGCTAAAAACATAAATCCAATTACAAGGTAGCTTCTCAAAGCATATTGTTGACATTAAGATTAAATGCATCCTTGTTATTGCGGATCCTGCGAACAAGAACCAGATCTATGGGCTTAATAGTGATACGTCGGGCATGAATGGCTAAAAGTTGACCATCACTCATTAGATCAATCAAGTAGCTTTCAACTGCTTCTTGGAGAGCAAGCAAAGCTTGGCTTGACCATCGCCCCACATTCCTTGCCTGGTTCCTCGAAAAGAACTTGTGATGATGCCCTGACTATAGATCTTGCAGTATTTCTCGCACCAACCTAGAGAATGGTGCCTTAGGAATAATCAAGTCGGCACTCTTCTGGAATTTCCTTATCTCGCGTAGCGCAGCTGTGCCTGGTCTCCATCTTCACTTTTTATGTGTTGGAGGGCGTGTATTACGAGCTGGAGCAGTAGTGGGAGGTGGAGCAACTGGAGCATGTGGACCACCATTTTTGGACAATGGCGAACCATCATTATCGACCATACTAGGGCCACCATTGTTGGCCACAGTAGCGCCACCATTATTGGCTGCAGTAGGGCCACCGTTATTGGTCACCAGGGGATCTTTGTCACTCATAGTACGCTCACTAGATTCGGAAGAGTGTTGAGCTCTTGCTCTCGCAGGCGCCTTTTTGATAGGAAGCTTGGAACGTGCCATGGCTGTGATGATGAAGGATAGAAAGGTGGAGGGTAGAGTGGAGAGCAATGGGAAAAAATAAAAGGAGAGATGACTTAAATACGAAACTTTCAAACTTACTGTGGTGTAAATGAATTTTAAATTTATCATTTCATTTCATTTCGCCACCCCATCCCTACCTCTCTCTATCTCCTGACACCCCCCTCATGCCCCCCCTCTCTCTCTAGGCCAATGAATGTTCCAATGTTTAGAATTTTCATATCTTTGTCTTAGGATTTCAAAATCGACTTTTCATAATTAAAAAACAAAGTTTGAAATCGACTTTGAAAAATATAGTGACAAACCTTTGAAATTTTAAAGAAAATTTATAAGACATCTCATGTTAGAGATATGAGTATTGATGTGTCACATCCTTGGGACTTGTGCTCTCTTGTGGACTCTAAATGCATCAAAATTATTATCTTTATCTAGGTCTCCATTTTTTGCCATCTCTCTCTTGGGTTGCCAACCATTCTGCGTGCCGTTGTCTAGCTGTGTTGTTTTCATATCTTGCTTTTCTCACTTCATATATTGCCCTACTTATAGATTCTGCTTGAGATGTTTTGGACTTCTTTTCTTTTTCCTCGTATCGTATCTCTAGTCTCCTATACCACCATTGGAATAATTGCCTCATAGAATTGGAATCATTGATGCCACCTCCATGATCAGTTGCCTTTTGAAAAGCATAGTGAGCTTGCCAGTGAGATCTGTCCATGCCTTGAGTTGACCATATTGCCAAACTTCCTTGATCTGCAAAGTATGGACCATGTGGTTCAAGTATATGCTGCACAAGAAAAGAGATTAGAAACACAAAGTAATTCGAAATGATGATTTTTTTTTGCAATGGTAATAATACTGACCATGTAGTGTGTTATGCTATTTGTAGTCCATGCCTCCACCATGGACTTATGAAATTTAGCAGCTGTCTCTTTAAATGCATTGGCATCACCATCCATAAACCCCAAGTTCTGTAAGAGAGCTGCTAATCTATCTAGGTGTATCCACACTTCTGCCTTCGCAATCCTCGTTCGTCCCCCATTGCTCCAATCTGAAACAGCAAGGTGCAACTTTTTCCATGCTTCGTACTTCTCTGGTTGTTTTACTAGTATATTGCCTTCCTCATCTCGAGGTGGAGATAAAAACTTCCTAGCCTTGGGTCTGCCAAAGCATGGTTTACAAGGAACATTTCCACTCTTCTCCGATTTTTTCTCGTCCTTTTTTATTTCTACTTGGCCTCCGTGCAATCCAACTTCAGAGAGGACTTGTTCTACCTTCTTGCATGTGGCATCAGATTCTGACACGGGATGCATCTTGTATGCAAAGCATATATATTCATATACTAGCTTCTCAATTATTCTAACCAAACAATGCAATGTGCAAAAGTGAACCCTTGTTAGTGGTATTTCCAAAATAGGGCGCCAGTTTGGATCCACTGGAATTAGCATTCCATTTCTCATGACTTTCTGATCACGTGTCGGAGCACCCTGTTGTCCTGCCTTGGCAAGCCATTCTTTCTTTCCATCTTTCCCTTTCTTCCTAGTTTGCATGCAGTATATGCACGGAAATTTTGCATTTCCTGAATTTGATAAACTAAACATACACTTCAATGTTTTTAAATCACCTGCAAGATGCCATTCAACTTGATAGTCCCCAAACCCCTCAACGTGTAAAACTACTCCATTATTTTGTTGTTGAATAACACTGGGTATATTAGTGAGGTTAAAAAAAACTTTAAGTACTTCATGGTCCTCCTTTGGTACTTCAAATGCTGCAAGCCACCATATTTCATTCTCCGATTGTACACTGAAGTATAAAGGATATTTTTCATCGATGTTGGGATCCAATGCTCGATTCATAAGTGTTATACTCACACGCTCAAGTTTTTGCCCCTTGATAATCTCACTCTCATCAAGTTTGAGGACAAACTTAAGCTTGCCTCTACATTCTTCCATAGACATATTGTAAAACTTAACCATAGCAATCTGAACCCTACATATATCCAATATAAAGTTGTTGGATGCATTCAATACAAAGGCAACTTCTTTGGAACCATACTTCAATATGTGTGTGTGTTCCAGATGCGTAGGCTCACCAATTAGTTCTAAAACTTTCTCATTTAGTTGTTTTCGAGCCTTCTTCACGGGAAATGGTTTTGGCAGAGGCATTACTCACTTAGTATTGAAGACTTGCTTAAAACCTGTATCCAATTGTTGATAGAGCATACTATATGACTCAGAACTCATTCCCACCTTGTCACATAATCCCTGAGCATCTGTAGCAGTAAACAAGTTGCTCACATCCCTAAGACGTTCACTAGCAACACCATCCACAATGTCCCTGAATTTACGATTTTCCAATGCATTTTTGACCATATTCTTGCTAAGGACTTTGGCAATAGTATCATTCTCTGCATGAGGAAACATATTTCTCATTGTAGTAGATTGAGCATATATCCGTCTATGATATTGTCCACTTCCTTTGGCTAATTGGCCAATTGGTTTAACGGATCGGATGCGCCGACGTGCATCTTTGGTTTTTAAAGTGGGCCCAATCTCCAAAGTTTTTGTGAGCTTCCTCTCTATGTTTCGATTCTCCTTCTCCAAGTCATTGACTTTAGACTGCAACTCCATATTCTGCACGTGTGTAGCATGCATAGCATCTTCAATGATAGACATTGCTTGTTGTAGGTTCTGGTTCTCTCTATCCTTCTCAGCCAATAATCTATCCTTTTCCATCAAAGACTGCATATTCCCTTGTAATCTTGTCTGCATATTTGTCAAGGTTTGATGAGCCCCTGCTAATCCTTGTGTGACAAGTCTGCATGTGTATCCATACAATCCTTCATTGCCTTCACAAGCAAACTTTACAAATGATGTAAGCCCTTCAAATTGTGGTGGCCTTCGAGTGAGTGGATCGGGTGGATAAATGCACCCATCAACCCAAAGGTCCACATTTTTTTTCCCTGCATTTCTTTCTTGTTGCATCCTGCATCTTATTGCATCATCTCTTTCCACAATTCTTTTGAACATTGGTGCATATTCATCCTCCAATTGAAAGTGAATATCTCTCTTTCTCTTGGTACATCCTGCACCTGCATTCTGCAAAAAAAAAAGTATGCAAATGTTAACTTGGATTAACATTCAAATCGCAGAACTACACCCCTTTGATTCACTATATCTGTGTTTTTTTTAAAACCCAGTTGGTTCTTGTCTCTTTCTCTTGCTTTTAGTCTTGATAGACCCTAATCAACCCCTAATCAGCCTGTAATCTTGGCTTTTAATCTACCTCTAATTAGCATCAAATCTTATCTTCTGTTCTATCCAAAATATTCTCTCTCTCTCTCTTTCTCTCTCTCTCTCTCAACAAAAATTCATCAAGGAAACCCTAAACACATTCATACTGAAGCTTGGCTAGTGGAAAACAATAACATCATCTTATCTTCTACCCTAATTTATTATCTGTCACTCTATCACTTATTTTCTTTGTTCATCTCACATAGTCCTCTCTGTCCCCCCCTTCTCCCCTCCTCTCTCTCTCTCTCTTCCCCTCTCTCTCTCTCTATGAATTGATGCTTAAGGACTGAACAACAACTGTGAAGAATAATAACATCACAAAGATTTAAAAAATAAAGATACCTCCATTATCACTGGATTGTTTATAGTATAGACTGTTGAAGACGGAGATTTCTTACTGCATATTTCTGAAGAGGAAGATGGCTTGTAGCAGGGTAGAGTGTGTTGTAGATAGAGATTCTTTGATTTCAACAAATGGTATCAAAACTACTCCTCAATGCTGCTTCAGAAGAACTCGTATGCAAGAAACCATATTCTGGAGGGAAAGAGAAGAATACACAAAATTTGGGACAAAACTAGAGCTTTCTGAGGGAATGAAAAAATGCCCAGAAATAGGTATATACTTGTCCAAAAAAGATGAAAATTTACAAGGAAACTCTCGAGTCAAAAAGGTGTCTCTGGGTAAAAAATAATCTTAAAATATGATGTGTACGTCGTTTTATATCGTTTTTTAACTTCCCCCCTTTTAAGAAGCGAGAATGAGAATGATTGAAAAGTCATGAGGGCACTAAAGAGGGCATTAAAGAGTCATGAGGGCATTAAAGAATGATTGGCTGCGTTTTTAGAAAAAATAGAATTATATTTTTTAAGTTATGAGGATTTTGAGAAAAAGTGACCTTATCCTGCAGTTTGGGAATAAAATAATAGGTGAAATCTATTGAAAACACAAAAACGAGATTTGCTTGATTGTAGAAGATCTCTTTTTATAATATTATTTTGGAATCTCTTTTTAGAGAGAGAGAGAGGTGAGAGAAACCCCTTAAGGGGCAAAAAAGAGAGTCCATATTTCTCCTAATGCATAGTATTAGTTATTATTTAACCCAAATTTGGAAAGAGAAATGGTATCATCCAATTGCCTTTTCCACCATAAATTGGGAATATCTGAAGTCAATTGTACTTATATGGAGAAATTGTGCCTTGGAACAGTTTTTGGTTCAAAGAAATTTAGGCACTATATTCTCTATGAGAAGATGGTATTTTTTACAAAGGCAAAGAGACTTAGATTGTTGATGAACAAGTTGCAGCCACCTGACCATTTAGCAAACTTGTGGTTAATCACTTTGCAAGAGTTTGAATATGAGATTAGGAGTAAGCCACCAAAGCTACATGGCATTGTGGAATGTCTTGTGGATTTTGGAGAGCCAAAGAAAATTTTGGCTAAAGGGAGTGACATTGAAGTTCTATTCAAAATTGATACATCTTCCATCCCTTCCTAGTATGTAGCTATAATGCATTATCTATCTATAGGAGAGGTTGGGGCTACTCTATCAAAGTCTAAGAAGAGAAAGATTAAGCAGCAAACACTATACTTTTCAATTATAGCGGGTGTTTCGTATTGGAAAAGTGGAGCTCCAAGGGAGTGTAAAATTTCCGATTCCTCCCGCATAAAAATCCCCTCTTGGGAAGATATTATTATTAGAATTATGGGAAAAAAAAATTAATTCCCTCCTTCCCCTAGCCGACTGTCATGTTGGGCGAGAGGGAGGGAAAGCGGGATGAATAAGCATCCCTGCTGGATGCTATGGATGGGGCAAGGGCATGCACGATGCCACGTGGGAGAGGGAGGATTCCCTCCCCTCACCTATTTAAGTTGTGTGTGAGGTGGAGCTGGGAAGGTGATCCTGAGAGGAAGTAGGAAGCCGTGAGTCTGCCGAATCACTGCCGTGAGCCAAGGAATTCCGATCGTCGCTGCCGTCTAGAGGGGGGCCATGAGGTTGCTGACATTGCCGTCGAGAGTGGAGGGAGGAGTCGTCAAACGGAAGATGCTACTATAGACAAGGAGAAGGCCGTAACCGCCAGCTACCATAACATTGCCGCCGCCATAGGGAAACGCTCTAGCACCCCGCCATTGAATTGTCGTTCACTATCTGCCGCCTTTTTCTCTCGCCACGTGGGCCTCCACGGAAGCTCCCAAAAGTTTAGAAGCTTCCTAGAAAGCTTCTAAAGCCTCCTAAGAAGCCCCCCTTCATGTGACTCTTGAAGCCCCCTTCCCCCCCCCACCCCCCCAATAAAATCCCCTCTTTAAGGTCTTATACACCCCTTCCTTCCCCCCTTTTTCCCCCTTTTGCCCACGTAGTGCATCCTAAAACTACCCCCCTCAGGATCAAGTAAAAAAGCCCCATTCTCGTGGCTTTAATAAGCCTTACTCTCAAAAGGTTTTCCTACCCCCCCTTCCCGGGAATTAAACCCCATTCCCGTGGGTTTCCCCCCCTCCCTCTAGAAGGCCTTTTACACCCTTGCCCTTCTTTTCAATCCCTCAAAAATCCATTTAGTACCCCTTTTTCTGTGAAATCCTACCCGAGTCCTTTGAAAAGGCTCATTAAGCCCTTTTTTCCCTTGGATTTCCTACAATCTCCCAATTAGCCCAAGTGCTAAACCCCTTCCCGTGTTGACAATTTGCACCTTGGAGCTTCTACAAAAGGAAGGAGACATTTTTAATTTCCAATTCTAAGGTTCGTTTTCGAAGGACAGTGGAATCACAAAGGAAGTTTCGCGTGCAAAGGAGATGGCCAACATCATAAACCTGCATCCAAGGCGAAAGGGCCGCATTCGCGATGGCTCATAAGAAAGCACAAGGCGCAACCGCAGGAGGATCGTCTCCTAACATCCATGTGGACATTTCACCACAAGTCCAGGTTTTTTCTTCCTAATTTTGATTTACGTCATTATAATTCAATCGGGCATGGATCATTTTTGGAGATAGGATGCATCTTTCGATTTAAATACTTTGACTAATTTAAAGGAGATAGCTCACGATGGAAGAGTTTGTTCATTAGTATCTTTCAATAAAACGAACAAAATAGAGTGAGCATAAGATTTCTATGCATTTCTAGCAAGTGGCTTTATGCATTAATTAGATTAATTAATGCCTATCTTTACAAAACAGAATTATGATAGTACACTTCGATTAAGCATGAAAGGAATAAACTGCATGTTGCATTATTGAACATCTTTTTTTTCGAAATGATTCTTAAAGAAAGTTGCTAGCAACCGTAGGAAATTGCTAGGGCTGCATGAAGAGGATTTAGCTCTAGGAAAGTGGCTTAAAAACTCAAATCAATGAAAGGTTGTGTAAGTTCTCCATACGACAAATGCATTTGGAAATGAAAGTAGAAAAAGGCTGCATGTTAAAAATAAAATCCTAAAGCCTAGTAGCATGAATCTTGTTTGCATATTATAGGATGATCAACTGAAATGATGCTTTAACTTAACCTATGATTTGATCTTAACCCAAAAAGTTAGGGTTTGTAAATCAACTTATACGTAGGTAATGAATCATGTGGTTACGGAAATGATAGTGTAAATATCTTCAAGAATAGACAAGTTAAATTGGTACCTAAAACCGCGAGGTACTCGTTTAGAAAAGGTTAATTCAATGCAACATATCCCAAAGAGCTAACTAGGGTTAGCATGTTGAGGACATTACTTAGTTGTTTGTATTTACCAAAGCTGAAACTCCTATACCCTAAAGACTTGCCCACATCCACGCAATGTAGGGACATTGTACACAAGTAATACTTGTGAGAAGTGATCTAGGGTTTTTCCACGCAATGTAGGGACATTGGAACATACTTGCGAGAAGTGATCTAGGGTTTTTCCTAAGAATATCTTTCTAAAAAGATGAAACTCGGAACCCTAGGACCGACTATGTCGGCCTAATACAATCAGGAACGGATTGTTATGTCTAATCATGATACCGTGATTAGAAGACACCGTTGATGGGTAGAATAGTCCCATAGTTTGATGCGACACTTGTGCAACAAGTTGCGGAGTCGCATGATCTTGTGATTTGATCACAAGGGAATGGCCAATTCCTTGGAATGCGATTGGCAGATTCTTATGCAAGTTTATCTTGCAAGAGGATGAATAATTGTCCTGATATAGTACCTTTCTTGGGTAAAGTGACCAAGATACGGGTATTAGATATTTGCTTGGAAGCAAAAGACCAATCAATAAATTGGAATAATATATGAACTTAAGGTATTGACTAAGTCGGGTTAATAGGGTACAGCCCTAACCCAGGATATAGGGTTAACAAATAAACCCTTGGGGATCTTGCCAGGTCACAATTGATCCCGGATCGAGTGCTGGATGCATTCGGAAAGAAGGATTCGCTCCTTAGCAGTTGGCCAAAAATAACGACCAATGGTAATGATTGTGCTTGTAACAGTTTTAAGAGCACTGTTTTGCTTTGTTTACTGAAAGAATTAAAGGATAAATTGATATCTAATTCTTCAGGTTGAAGGCCTGAAGGGAGAGGCAGCTTTAGTTACCATCGACTACCTGCCTGACCCTAACCAAGGGGGTTGTTAACCGTGCCACAAAGGTGGACCGAACCCGCCGCGAGAGGTCTCTCCGTTGAGTACTACTTGGAGCAGGACGACGCTTGGGTGCCAAGGGGGACTCTGGCCGTAAATCCCTCGCCTTTCAGGCCCTTCACAAGAGGCCAATGTAACTCAGGATTGGATCTCGAGGCCCACATACTAGTCTACGGGCGGAATCTTGGATTATTAATCCTCCCTGTGGATTGATGGATAGTCTTCGGGTGGATTATGGATAAGCCTACAGGCTCGACTTTATGTATTTCAAAGATAAATATGATAACCTATTGAAAAGGAACTTGTTTGACATTGTTTTTCTATATCAAGTGCTATGATTACATGAAGGAACCAGTGCCTAACGGGCTAATTAAGAAAGCTGATTGATACATGTCCAACTAAATGTATTAGGTAATTAAATAACTAAACAACCTGAGGAAAGTGCAGAGGATGGGCCATGGGTCTGTCCTACGGATGGGTGGTCCCGGTTGGCCAAGAACTTTTCTCAATCAAGATGGATAGCAGGAAGATCGTTCAAAGAATACGAACAGTAAGAGCGTTGACCTAGAGTCTAAGTTATAAATGATCCCGATTTACGCTATTTTAGGGGAACGGAATGGGACTATGCCTCATGGCAGAGAGATTGAGCTTCGCATCCCTCTCGTTTTCCATTCTCCTTGAACCAAGTGCAGTGTGAATCCGCTTCGGACCTAGCGTTTCTGCATAAAGTAGTCCGCTCGGGTTTGACGCTAGTTGCTGTTAGGAAATGACCAATAGGGAAAACCCTAATTCAGGTCGGTCCTAAGTGGGAATGGCCGGAATACTTCTGCTATGTGGCAGACACGGAAAGTCCTAGATCGCAAACCCTGTGACATTCCATGGGAGTGCCGGGCGGAGCTTTCTAGACATCCTTTCCGATGGACTACTAAGACGTGTCCTGAAGTTAACAGGTGGACACGTTACAATTGGTATCAGAGCGAACCAATGAAGGATTTGTTTTTAAGAAATCTTAATAAGATGAAGTAAAGCAAATGTTGCTGTTCCAAACATTTCATTACTTTCAATGCTGTCTTGTAGAATTATGAAGCATGGAACAGGTTCTTAGTGTTCCGAGTCATGTTTATGACTGCATTTCCCGGATTATCAACAAAGGGTTGGGATGATGAACATCCTAGAGCGTATCTATAATCCATCCCCCTTGTACATGGAACGAAGATGGAAGGGTGCCTCAGGAATCTACTATATAGCTGCCCACCAGTTTGCATACTTTCAAACCAACCTAAAGAGGATCAAGTGGTTGGAAGACCTGAGAGTCGTGAAGCTGTTCATTTTTGTGGAGGCTCACATAAACTCAAATTTACATATTCAAGGTCGAAGGGTTGAGCTGAATTCATATGTATATGAGGAAGTGACCCGTGTAATCCCCGCCGACAGGATTAAAGTGTTGGGGCGCCATGAGAAGAATGGGTTCCAAAGGAAAGGATACCTTGATCTTCCAATGACTTACTGATTCCTGAAGATCCATGACTCGAAACCATACTATTATCAAGTTCTTGGAGATAAATGTAATACAACATTATTCTCCCCAAACTAAATGTAAATAGTTGTCCTATCATCTCAAGAAATATTGTATTCCGAAAGGGCTATGCCCATATAAATACCATAAGATTTCTTTTTATCAATGTATGTTAGTACATGGGAATTGATAAGAAGTTAAGTGGATAAATTGCTTGGTTGATAGCTGAAATGGAGATGAAATATAAATCATAACGATTTAACGAGTAATAACGTTAAGAAACCTTTATCCAAGCACAACCCCAGGTACAGATTTGCAGTTCACCTCCTACATCAAGTATTGCTGTAATCCAAGAGAAGAAGTTTCTTCTCAAGCAGATTAAGCCGCCCGAATTTGACGGGAGAGGCAGGTCCGTCTGCAACATATTGAACTTCCAATAACACGCGTGAACCCTCTTTATAAGTAGTAAGGATAATTTTTATTTTTATTTTTGGATAATAGAAAATTTATTTTATTCCCCTTACCCCCTAGCCGACAGTCGTGCTGGACGCGAGGGGAATAGCATGTATAAGCAAGCTCCTTATTGGAGCTTGCTAAGGCTATGGGAGCATGCATGAAGCCATGCAGGGGAGGGAGGATCCCCCCTCCCCTTACCTATATAAATAGAGGGGGTGCAGGCTGAGAGGGAGGCTGGCCGTCGAGAGGGAATGAGAGGGGTGGTGGTCGCTGCCATAGTGGTAAGAGGAAGGAAGAGTCTGACCGACGTGCCATGAAGGAAGGCTGCCGTGGAGCAAGAGAAGGCGCTGCCGCTGCCGTGAGAGGGAGAGGAGGAGTGGAGATGCTAGGCAATCGTGAAGGACGAAGAGATTGCTGACGCCACCGTGGGAATCGCGCCGCTGCCGCTAGAAATCAGTTTCTCTTCCTCTCCTCCACGTAAGCTCTCCACGTGCAGAAGCTCTCTGGAGCTTCTGGAAGCTTGCAAGGGGGCTTCCTAAGCCACCTTTCGTACCCTTTCCCTTCCCCTCCCCACCCTCCCCCCCCCCAAAATTTTCCTTGAAGGGCCTTTAAGTGGTCTTTAAGCCCCTTTTCCCCCCATGCAAAAATCCCTTACTTAGCCCTTTCATACCCTTTCCTCATTCCCCCCCACAAATTCCCTCCTAAGGGCTCCTTAAGCCCCTCCCCCCCCCCCCCCCCCCTTACAAAAATTTCCCCCTAAGGCCCTTTTATACCTTTGTTTTCCCCCACACAAAAAGAAAAGCCCCCTTCTTGTGGTTTTAGTAAGCCCCCCTTTAAAGAGGTTTTCCTACCCCCTTCCCGGGAATTGAACTCCAAGCCGTGGGTTTCCCCCTCCCTCACGAAAGATCCCTCTAAGGCCTTTTCTATCTTGCCCTTCTTTTCAACCCTCAAAAATCCATTTAGTACCCTTTTTTTCGTGGAACCCTATTCAAGGCCTTTAAAAAGCCCCATCAAGCTTTTCCTTTGGATTTCCTTCAATCTCCCAAATTAGCCCGAGGCTAAACCCCTTTCTGTATATTCAATTCGCACCGAAGCTTCTACAAAAGGAAGGAAAAAGAAAACATTCACAAGGGGACGGGTGAATTACAAAGAGAGTTTTGCAAAGCCGCATCCAAGACCGAAAGGCCACATTCGCGATGGCTCCTAAGAAAGCCCAAGGCACAACTGCAGGAGGATCGTCTCCTAGCATCCAGGTGGACATCTCACCACAAGTCCAAGTTTTCCTTCCTAATTTATATTTTATGTTGTTATAATTCAATCGTGTGAGGATAATTTTTGGAGATATGATGCATATTTCGTCTTAAATATTTTGGTTAATTTAAAAGAATTAGCTTACGAAGACAAGTTCGATCATTAGTATTTTCAATAAAACAAACAAAAATAAAGTGAGCAGAAAATTGATATGCATTTCTAGCAAGTAGTTTTTGTGCATTTCAATGAGCTAAACTTAGATTAATGTCCATATTTACAAAACGGAATTAAGATAGTGCACTCCATTTAGGCAGGGAAGTATAAATTGCATGTCGCATTATTATGACATATCTTCTTCGCAATAAGTCATTATGGAAAGTGCTAAGAGGGCAGCTGGTGGAATGGGAATGTAAGTTTGCAACTTACGGAATACTTCCTTCAACTTCTTGGCATATGCTTTCACGTTCTCGTGAGGATCTTGGCGCGTTACATTCAAGACCCGCAACCAATATTGGCCACCTCTTTCAGGGGCGTATTCTGCTCGGAAAGCTGCATAGAATTGATCAATGGTGGTTATGGTTCTAGACTCTATGCTGTGATACCATACCGCAGCCCTTCCTTTTAACGTCATATTGAAAAACATCATGAGATGTCCCTCGTCTTGGATGCGATAATTGAACATCAATCTTTGAAATTCACAAATGTGAAATTCTGTATCCTCTTCCGCTAACCCATTAAAAATGGGCAAGGGAACTCCTAAGGCTGGTAAATCCGGCATCCCTGCAGGAATCGCAATAGGCTGTGCCATGGTGACAATCGCATTACCAATAGGAGCTTGAAGTGACGGATTCACACCCCCACTTGAAGTGGCTAGACTTGGTGGAGGATAAGAAGATCTTACACTTCCTCCTGCACCTAATGGAATAGATGGAGTAGTTAAATGACTAAGACCGCTGCTTTGTATACGTACTGGGCTACTCCTTTGAGGAGAATATACGTTCTGCTTTCTAGATTACGACTTGACGGTCCTTGTCAAAGGACATAAACCAACTTCATTTTGGTCCCTAGAAACCCTAGATCTGCAAGCCACCACTTATAGGCGGCTCTCGGCAGACGCACCACTGATGGGACCTAAAATGCGCCAGCACTGGCTATAGCACTAGCCAGACCTCATGCTCATGACACACAAACACCCTCACGGCCTCGTGGACCAGGAGCGTCAATCTAATGCTAAAGAACAAACTGCCCTAAAGCTTAATTTCATGCGTTTATGGTTTATAGTCCAACATTCCCTTAAACTCCCCAGAGGGAGATCCCAAAGTACTTAGGCATAACGCCTCGTCACACACATATAGGAGGCACTCCATCGACTAATAGTCGGAGCCCCACTGCAGCTCTCCTACATCGCAGGGATTGGCCCTTTGATGCAGTGCTAAACATATAACACAAACGAGCACAAACTCCTCTCTTTTATATTTCTCGTATTTCCAGGAGATATACCATGCTTCCTCACTTCATAGTCCCTTAGGAAACCAACCCTCTATCCTACGGCAAGGGATAACCTCACACTCTCAATCGTAGGTCAAAGTCCTAAGAAAACAAGTGCTATGCAGTCCAGGAGATTTTCCTTCGATACCATGAACCATGCATAGTGCATAATGTGAATGGTTTAGTGCACAGACAATAGAAAATCAGCATTGTGCATCGTGCGAAACCAATCTTTTCATGATTTCCATGCTAATGTTTATGTATTGAAACGAGGAGAGACACCGAGCCTTACGCTCATGCTGCCTTTTCCTTTATTTTAAAACAACATCCTATAGCCATGATGCAACACATAAATCAGATTTAAGAGTGTACTTTGACGCTCAAACTCCCCTCTCACCCTACCGTTTAATTGTTTTGCAATCGTTGATAGGTGTAAGAGTCGTTTTATGTGTATTTCTTTGTAGAGAAAGCAATAAACATGGACAAAACATAGAAATGAGGGTAAACCGAGGCTAACCTCATGCTCTACCTTCATTATATATTGCACAAACACTTATGTAATTTTTTGGAATTTTCCTTTTATCGTTTCCTAATTTTCTCCCATTTAAAACCCATTTTCCACCATTTTTTGGTATTTTTCCTCTATTATTTTCAATAAAAAATGACTAGAAATTGAGATTGATTATGGGCTGTGGCCCTTGGGTTCTTTGACAACAAAATTTCAGGTTTAATTGATGTTATATCTCATATTTCCCCTTTATTTTGAAAAAAAATCCCATTTTGCCCCTTAAACGCGTGTTTTACGGGTTTTATACCATTAATTTCAGCCATAACACTTATGATTTTCTGATTTTCTGAGCATAAACTGATCAAACTCATAGAAAACAACATCATAATGCATAATCAGCCCATGGGAACAATATTTCATCAACCAAATAGCATAAAAACTCATTTTTTCTTCATAAAAATTGAATTACAGCTTAGGCTTTGTGTCTCGGGATCTCGCTTTTGCTATGAGATTGTGTGTCAGCCCTCATTCAATGTCTAGCATCTTCAAGAACAACACTCTTCATGTCTTCATTCACTCGGAAGCAATCCGGTCTCATCCGGACAAGCTTTCCTCCATCATTCTTCATTGTCTTCATCCACACAAGAACAGCCTCTTAAGGGAGAGAGAGGGAGGAGAGAGAAAGACTGAAATCAGAGATCTCCATTGAGGCCACCATTTGATGGGCGAAGCACGGCGATATGATCAGCAGCAGGCAGAGGGGAATCATTGCTAATGATCATTGGGGGGGTTGTTTGCAGGCAGCATGATCCATCCATCAAGATGTGGGCGCATTTTTCGGCCATTGATAGGCGCCATCTCCCCATGTTTTCTTCCTTATGCTCTTCATCAAAAGTTTCATGCTACATTTAAAATTTGGGCTCCCAAAGGTCACTTGCCCATTTGACCAAAGTTTTGTCCACCTCTTCACATCTTGACCGTTTCCTTGGCCATTTTCCCGTCCGGACTCCGAATCGAGCTCTGAAAAATCCTAGGCGTCCGGCTTGACGTCCCGCATTGGCTGGTAACTCCTGACAACCCGCACGGTAGTTTGAAAATTTATCAAAAATCAACAAGTGTCGCTCGAGCGCCTTTAAAGCACTTTGACCCTTAAAATGTCCTAGGTCGAGCCGCTGCCTTCGACGTTGAATATTTTTCCCTTGATATTCGTAATTTTTAGCTATTTTTAAGCACTTCTCAGCATCAAAATTTTGCTCTCAAGGTTCTTGGTATTTCGAGTCATGTTTATGACTGCGATGCATTCCCCGGATTATCGACAAAGGGTTGAGATGATGAACATCCTAGAGCGAATCTATAATCCATCGCCTTTGTACATGGAACGAAGATGTACGGGTGCCTCAGGAATCTACTATATAGCTGCCCATCGGTTTGCATACCTACAAACCAACCTAAAGAGGATCAAGTGGTTGGAAGACCTAAAAGTCGTGAAGATGTTCACTTTCGTGGAAGCTCACGTAAATTCAACTTTACATATTCGAGGTCGGAGGGTCGAACTAAACTCATATGTATATGATGAAGTGACTCGTGTAATTCCCGCTGATAGGATTAAAGTATTGGGGCGCATGAGAAGAATGGGTTCCGAAGGATGGGATACCTTGGACTTCCAATGACTTACCGATTCCTGAAGATCCATGATCCGAAACCATACTATTATACAGTTCCTGTAGATAAATGTAATACAACATTATTCTCCCCAAACTAAATGTAAACAGTTGGCTTATCATCCCAAGACATGTTGTATTCCGAAAGGGAAGCCCATATAAATACAATAAGACTTCTTTTTATCAAATGTCTGTTTGTGCATGAGAATTGATAAGAAGTTAAGTGCTTAGATTACTTGGTCTTGATAGCTGAAATAGAAACGAAATATAAATCACAGCATTTAACGAGTAATAATGTTAAGAAATTTTTATTCAGGCAAAACCCCAGGTACAGAATCCCAGTTCGCCTCCTACATCAAGTACTGCTGTAATCCAGGAGAAGAAGTTTCTTCTCAAGCAGATTAAGCCGCCTGAATTTGACGGGAGAGGCAGATCCGTCCAAGCAGATGCTGAAATTTGGATTGAATCCATGGAGGATTATTGCACCCGCCAATCAGGCTATGCTCACCAAGCTGAAGCTCATCGGCAAAGCCAGGCTTTGGTGGAAGCAATGGTGCAGGGATCAAGGGATCGCGGAAGGATCCGTTACCTGGGAGAAGCTGAAGAAAGCCGTGTAGAAAAGATACTTACCACCTGCATATCGCACGTAGAAAATGAATGAGTTCTACGAGCTAAAATAGCTGGGACTCAATCTTGACGCATACTACTCCAAATTTGTCTCACTTCTTAAGTATGCGCCACAGATGGACATGACACAGGATGTGTCAAAATTTTGTACTGGTTTAAATCCATCAGTGAATACCCGTCTCAAATCTATGCATCCATTAGATCTTCAGGATGCTCTCATTCAAGCTGCGCCTATAATTCAGGAGGTGCAGGCTAGACCAAGGGACAACAAAACTTGGTCTTGTAATGACCCAAACAGAGGAGCATTCAGGCCTCAAATGAAGAGAGCTCAAGGTCAGAATTAGGGACAAAGAAAGAAAGCAAGAACTAATAACGTCAACAACTTTGTTCCTACTCAAAGCAATGGCTGAAACCTCCGCTGTTTCCACTACAACGAGCCCGGTCATTTCAAGAGGCAATGTCTGAAGCTTGGAGGAGGACATCTCCAAGCACGTTTCCAAGGGACGGTGGACAGGGAGCCGCTACCCGAGGCAAAGGAAGAACCGCTTGCATTGCCAATAGACAGATGTGCGAAGAAGAAGAAGATCCCACCATGGAAGCAGAGTTTGAAAGGGCAACAGTCCATGCCGCTCTACACAAGAAAGGCCCGAATCGCCAGTTCTCCGTGATTCAGACACCATCAAACTATCAAGGTAAAAGTTTCAAGACCTTGATTGATTGTGGCAGTACACATTTCTTTATCTCACCAGCTTGTGCAAAAAGATTAGGAATAGCCACGGTAGAAGCACCTATCTTGCTTGTGGAATTGGCAAATGGTCGTGAGGTTACTTGTACCAGGCAAACTGCTAAGGTGAAATTCTTTCTGGGAGGAAAGACGATTTCAGTCAAATTCAGAGTCATGAATTTAGGTATCCATGAGTGTCTACTCGGAATGGATTGGCTTAAGCCTAATGACACCCACATTCATTATGGGAAGGGCCAAATTTCCTTTCGTAACTCTGAAGGGGATTTAGTCACAACTCAAGGTGAGGCTGGAGTGCCAAAAATTCAATTAGCCAAGGCATCTCAGATTATAAAGGGAGTCAGAAAGGGACTACTTGTCTACTTGATTAAGCTCAACAAGTTAGATTAGAAGCAGGAGTCTAGTGAAGGACCTTCTTGGCTAAATGAATACATGGATGTATTTCTTGAAGAACTAACAGAACTCCCGCCTCAAAGAGAAGTGGATCATGAGATCAAGCTAGTACCAGGAGCTGCACCAATTGCAAAGAGACCTTATAGAATGTTTATACTGGAAGCAATTGAGCTGAAGGAACAACTCAGGCAATTGCTAGATCACGGATACATCCATCCTAGCAATTCACCATGGGGAGCTCCAGTACTGTTCCAGAAAAAGAAAGATGGAACACTTCAACTATGTATTGATTAGAGAGGGTTGAATCAATCGATTGTCAAAAACAAGTACCCTATTCCTAGAATAGATGAGCTCCTTGATCGTCTTCAGGGTGCAAAGATCTTCTCCAAAATTGATCTCAGGTCGGGTTACTATCAGATAAGGATCAAGGAAGAAGATATCCCAAATACGGCCTTCAATACAAGATATAGACACTTTGAGTTCCTAGTTATGTCATTTGGGCTTACAAATGCGCCTGCCACCTTCAACAGGTTAATGCAAGATATCTTTAGGTCATATCTTGATGATTTTATGCTTGTCTTCTTCAACGACACTCTAGTCTATTCTAAATAGGAAGAAGATCATGAACCCCAACTTCGGATTGCCCTTGAGACAATGAGGGCACATAAGCTGTATGCTAAGATGAAGAAGTGTGCATTCTTCAAATGTCAGATTGAATATTTGGGATTCATCGTATCGGTAGAAGGAATCTCAGTGGATCCAACCAAGGTCACAGATGTGCTCAAATGGCCAATACCAACATCTGTCAAAGAAATGCGCAGCTTTCTTGGATTGACAGGATGGTATAGGGTCTTCATAAAAAACAATGCTTTGATTGCAGCACATCTGACGGACTTACTGAAGAAGCAAACTTCCATTGCATGGTCAATTCCCGAACAAACTAGCTTCGATAGGTTGAAGCAGAGTTTGGTATCAACACCTATCCTGAAACTTCCAGACCTCAGTAAGGAGTTCGAGGTAGTAATCGATGCTAGCACACTTGCCTTAGGTTGTGTGCTCATGCAGGGAGGTCATCCTGTAGTCTATTCTTCAAGGAAACTAATGAGTCATGAGAAGAATTATGTTACCCATGATTTGGAATTGTTAGCTATCATCCATGCTCTAAAGATTTGGAGACACTACCTGTTGGGTAACAAGTTTACACTAGTAATTGACCATAAGAGTCTCAAGTGGATCTTTACCCAGAATGAGCTCAACATGAGGCAATATCGGTGGATTGAAGTGCTGGAGGAAAATGACTTTCAAATTAAGTACCAAGTAGGAAAAGAGAATGTAGTTGCCGATGCACTCAGTCGCAAGGCATTCCTTAACTCATTAATCTTGCAAAATCCATCAACAGCTAGATCTCTAGCTACAAAGGTATCTATGCCAAACAATCCAATACTTGAGTTAGCTGGAGAGGAAGCACGCCACGATCCAACCTATCAAAAAATGCTAAGGGAGATCTCTATCAAGGATCAGGATCAAAAGCCGTAGGCTAAGTATCATGAATTCTCTGTCAATAGTGGACTTGTCTACTATATAACGAGGCTGTGTATACCAACAAGCCAGTCACTTAAGTAGAAGATATTGTGGGAAGCTCATGATTCACCTTTCTCAGAACATCCTGGCCATGCCAAGGCTCTCAATGCAGTTAGGAAGACCTACCATTGGGAGAGGCTTAAAGGTGACGTTCTCAAATATGTCATCAAGTGTTTGTCTTGTCAACGTATCAAAGCCAAACATGTCAAGATGCCAGGGAAGCTGCAACCGCTTGACATTCCCCAAATGAAATGGAAATTCATCAGTATGGATTTTATTGTTGGCCTACCCCAAGTTCAGGGAGGATACAACTCCATCATGGTTGTGGTTGACATGGTTACTAAGGTTGCACACCTTATTCCAATGAAGACAAACTATAAAGCCTCAGACATTGCAAGATTATTTATCAAGGAGATATTCAAGCTACATGGGCTACCAAGAAGAATCGTTAGTGATCGTGATTCTCTTGTCACATCACACTTCTGGAGAGCCATCTTTGAAGCCATTGGGACTCAACTCTGTTTTAGCACAGCTTACCATCCCCAAACCGATGGTCAAACAGAGCGAGTCAATCAAGTCATCGAGGATATGCTTAGGGCACACTTCTATTGTGAGCTGAAAAGGTGGATTCAATACTTGCCTTTGGTTGAATTTGCCTACAATGCTTCTTACCAACAAAGCATTCAGATGACCCCTTTTTAGCATTGTACGGTCATGACTATCGAAGTTCCCTAAACTTCTCAAATCCAACCTTGAGGGTTGAAGCTTCAAGGTAGATGTTGGAAGAGATGGATGACCAAATAAAGTCAATAAGACAGGACATCCAAGCTGCCAAGGATAGACAGAAGGCATATGCGGATTTGAAGCATCAAGATAGAGTCTTCGAAGAAGGAGACATGGTCTTCATTCGCGTACGCCCTAAGAAGAGTTCCCTATCCTTAGGAGATTGCAAGAAGCTAAGTCCAAGGTATTGTGGACCGTACAAGATCCTCAAGTACCTAGGACCTAATGCTTATAAACTGCAACTCCATGAGAACCTAAAGGTTCATAATGTATTCCATATCAGCGTATTGAAAAAGTATGTACCTAATCCTAGCCATGTACTTGATGACCAACAAGTTGTAATGCCTAGTCAAGGAGTCCTTGAACTAAGGCTTGACAGAATCTTAGATGTTAAGGAGAGACAACTGAGATCCAGAACCTTGAGAGAATGACTCATCCAGTGGAAAGATTATCCCAAAGACGATGCCACTTGGATAGATGAAAGCACTCTCAACCACCATTATCCCCAGTTTATCTCGAGATGAGGACATCTCGATTCCTCCAAGGGGGAGAGAATGCAACATACCAAACTTCCAATAGTACACATGAACCCCCTTTATAAGTAGTAATGATTTTTTTTTTGGATAATGGAAAAAAAAAATTATTCTCCTTACCCCCCAGCCGATAGTCGTGCTGGAGGGGAGGGGAATATCATGTATAAGCAAGCTCCTTGCTGGAGCTTGCTAAGGCTATGGGAGCATGCCTGAAGCCACGGAGGGCCTCACCTATATAAATCAAGGGGGCGCAGGGTTAGAGAGAGGCTGGCCGTCGAGAGGGAATGAGAGGGGTGGTGGTTGCTACCATAGTGGTAAGAGGAAGGAAGAGTCTGACCGTCAATGTGCTGTGAAGGAAGGTTGTCGTGGAGCAAGAGAAGGCGCTGCCACTGCCGTGAGAGGGAGAGGAGGAGTGGAGATGCTAGGCAGTCATGAAGGGAGGAGAGACTGTTGACGCCACCGTGGGAATCACGCCGCTGCTGCCAAAAATCAGTTTCTCTTCCTCTCCTCCATGTAAGCTCTCCATGTGTGCAGAAGCTCTCTGGAGCTTCTGGAAGCTTCCAAGGGGGTTTCCTAAGCCACCTTTCGTACCCTCCCCCCCCCCCAAAATTTCCTTGAAGGGCCTTTAAGTGGTCTTTAAGCCCCTTTTCCCCCCATGCAAAAATCCCTTACTTAGCCCTGCTTATTCCCCCCCACAAATTCCCTCCTAAGGGCTCCTTAAGCCCCTTCCCCCCCCCCCCCCCCCCCACAAAAATTTCCTCCCTAAGGCCCTTTTATACCTTTGTTTTCCCCCACACAAAAAGAAAAGCCCCCTTCTTGTGGTTTTAGTAAGCCCCCCTTTAAACAGGTTTTCCTACCCCCTTCCCGGGAATTGAACTCCAAGCCGTGGGTTTCCCCCTCCCTCATGAAAGATCCCTCTAAGGCCTTTTCTGCCTTGCCCTTCTTTTCAACCGCTCAAAAATCCATTTAGTACCCTTTTTTCCGTGGAACCCTATTCAAGGCCTTTAAAAAGCCCCATCAAGCTTTTCCTTTGGATTTCCTTCAATCTCCCAAATTAGCCCGAGGCTAAACCCCTTTCCGTGTACTCAATTCACACCGAAGCTTCTACAAAAGGAAGGAAAAAGAAAACATTCACAAGGGGATGGGTGAATTACAAAGGGAGTTTCGCAAAGCCGCATCCAAGACAGAAAGGCCACATTCGGGATGGCTCCTAAGAAAGCCCAAGGCGCAACCGCAGGAGGATCGTCTCCTAGCATCCACGTGGACATCTCACCACAAGTTCAGGTTTTCCTTCCTAATTTTTATTTTATGTTGTTATAATTCAATCGTACGAGTATAATTTTTGGAGATATGATGCATATTTTGTCTTAAATATTTTGGTTAATTTAAAAGAATTAGCTTATGACGGACAAGTTCGATCATTAATATTTTCAATAAAACAAACAAAAATAAAGTGAGTAGAAAATTGATATGCATTTCTAGCAAGTAGTTTTTGTGCATTTCAATGAACTGAACTTAGATTAATGTCCATATTTACAAAATAGAATTAAGATAGTGCACTCCGTTTAGGCAGGGAAGTATAAATTGCATGTCGCATTATTAGGACATATCTTCTTCGCAATAAGTCATTATGGAAAGTGCTAAGAATCCATAGGAACGTGCAAGGCATGAAATGATTCTTAAGTTGAATAATTCTAGTCAATTGGTATAAATATCGTTTTTTCAACTGCATAATTATAAGAAAAGGCTGCATGTTTTAGTATGAATCTTGTTCGTAAATTATAGGATGATTAATTAGAATTAGGCTATAACCTAACCCATGCTTGTTCTTCAACCAAAAAGTTAGGATTTGAAAATCAACTTATGCATAGATAATAAGTTATGTGGTTATGGAAGTGATAGCGTAATTATCTTCAAAAGTAGATAGGTTAAATTGGCATAAACCTAAACACCTAAACCTGGGGAGTACTCGTTTTAGAAAAAGTTAATTCAATTCCAAAGAACTCACTAGGATTTAATACTTGACCTAGTCGCACGTATTGCTAAAACTGAAACTCCGATACCCTAAATACTTGCACACATTCACCGAATGTAGGGACAGCGGAACATACTTGAGAAGTGATCTGGGGTTTGTCCCTAAGAATCTTTTGCTAAAAAGATGGAACTTGGAACCCTAGGACTGACAACGTCAGCCTAATGTAATCAGAAACAGATTGTTTCGTGACTCCATTTGATGGGTAGAATAGTCCCATAGTTCAATGCAACACTTGTGCAACAAGTGCAGAGTCGTATGATCTTGTGATTGGATCACAAGGGAATGGCCAATTCTCGGAATGAGGTTGGCAGATTCTTACGCAAGTTATCTTGCAAGAGGATGAATAATCGTCCTAATATAGTATCTTTCTGGGGTAAAGATAATTTCTTGGAGCAAAGGACAAACCAATAAATTGAAATAACATATGAACTTAAGGTATTGACCCAGTCGGGTTAATAGGGTACGGCCCTAATCCAGGATATAGGGAATCTTGCCAAGTCGCAAGTGATCCCGGATCGAATGCTTCATGCATTTGAAAAGAAGGATTCACTCCTTAGTAGTTGGCCAACAATAACAACCAATGGAAATGATTGTGCTTATTACAAATTTAGGAGCACTGTTTTGCTTTGTTTAATCAAAGAATTAAAGGACAAATGGATATCTAATGCTTCAGGTTGAAGGCCTGGAGGGAGAGGCAGCTTCAGTTACCCGCGACTGCCTGCCTGACCCTAACCAAGGGGGTTGTTAACCGTGCCGGGAAGGTGGACCGAACCCACCATGAGAGGTCTCTCCATTAGGTGCTACTTGGAGCAGGAGGACGCTTGGGGGCCAAGGGGGGCTCTAGCCGTAAATCCCTCGCTTTTCGGGACCTGCACAAGAGGCTAACATGACTGGGGATTGGATCTCGAGGCCCGCATACTAGTCTACGGGTGAAAACTTGGATTAGTGATCCCTGTGGATACTTGGATAGCCTTCGTGCGGATTGTGGATAAGCTTATGCGCTGGCCTTTATGTATTTCAAAGATAAATATGATAACTTGTTAAAAAGGAACTTGTTTGACATTGCTTTTCTATGTCAAGTGCTATGTTTACGTGAAGGAACCAGTGCCTAATGGGCTCATTAAGGAAGCTGGTTGATACATGTCCAACTAAATGTGCTAGGTAATTAAATAACTAAAACAACCTGAGGAAAGTGCGGTGGATGTGGCCATAGGTCCATCCTACGGATGGGTGGTCCCGGTTGGCTGTGAACTTTTCTGAATCAAGATGGACAACAGAAATATCATTGAAGAACACGAACAACAAAAGCGTTGACCTAGAGTTATAATTGATCCTGATTTACGCTGTTTTAGGGGAACGAAATGGGACTATGCCTTACGACAGAGAGGTTGATCTTCGCATCCCTCTCGTTTCCCATTCTCCTTGAACCAAGTGCAGCTGAATCCGCTTCAAACCTAGCATTTCTGCGTAAAGTAGTTCGCTCGGGTTCGATGCTAGTTGCCATTAGGAAATGACCAATAGGAAAAACCCTAATTCATGTCGGTCCTAAGTGGGAACGGCCGGAATACTTCCGCTATGTGGCAGACACGGAAAGTCCTAGATCACAAACCCCGTAACATTCCATGGGAGTGCCAGGCGGAGCTTTCTAAACATCCTTTTTGATGGATTGCTAAGATGTATCCTGAAGATAACAAGTGGACACGTTACACCGTCCAAGTAGATGCTGAAATTTGGATTGAATCCATGGAGGATTACTTTGAAGCAACCGGTACTGCACCCGCCAATCAGGCTATGCTTGCCAAGGTGAAGCTCACCGGCAAAGCCAGGCTTTGGTGGAAGCAATGGTGCAGAGATCAAGGAATCGTGGAAGGATCCGTTACCTGGGAGAAGCTGAAGAAAGCCGTGCAGGGAAGATACTTACCACCTACATATCGCATGCAGAAAATGAATGAGTTCTACGGGCTAAAACAGCTAGGACTCACTCTTAACACATACTATTCTAAATTCGTCTCACTTCTTAAGTATGCGCCACAGATGGACATGACACAGCATGTGTCAAAATTTTGTGCTTGTTTAAACCCACCAGTGAATACGCGTCTCGAATCTATGCATCCATCAGATCTACAGGACGCACTCATTCGAGCTACCCCTATAATTTAGGAGGTGCAGGCTAGACCAAGAGGTAACAAAACTTGGTCTTATAATGACCCGAACAAAGGAACATTTAGGCCTCAAATGAGGAGAGTTCAAGGTCAGAATCAGGGACAAAGAAAGAAAGCAAGGACTAAGGATGTCAACAACTTTGTTCCTACTCAAAGCAATGGCCAAAACCTCCATTGATTCCATTGCAACGAGCCCGGTCATTTTAAAAGGCAATGTCCCAAGCTTGGAGGAGGACATGGCCAAGCACCTTTCCAAGGAACTGGCCATGGTCATGGAGCCACTACCTGAGGCAGAGGAATAACCGCCTGTGTTGCCAACAAGGAGATGTGCGAAGAAGAAGAAGATCCGACCATGGAAGTAGAGTTTGAAAAGGCGACAGTCCATGCTGCTCTACACAAGAAAGGCCCGAATCGCTAGTTCTCGGTGATTCAGATACCGTCACACTATCAAGGTAAAAGTTTCAAGATCTTGATTGATTGTGACAGTACACATTCCTTTATCTCACCAGCTTGTGCAAAAAGATTAGGAATAGCCACAGTAGAAGCACCTATTATGCTTGTGGAATTGGCAAATGGTCGTGAGGTTACTTGTACCAGGCAAACTGCTAAGGTGAAATTCTTTCTGGGAGGAAAGACGACTTCGGTCAAATTCAAAGTCATGAATTTAGGTATCCATGAGTGTCTACTCGAAATGGATTGGCTTAAGCCTAATGATGCCCACATTCATTGTGGGAAGGGCCAAATTTCCTTTCGTAACTCTGAAGGGGGTTTAGTCACAACTCAAAGTGAGGTTGGAGTGCCAAAAATTCAATTAGCCAAGGCATCTCGGATTATAAAGGGAGTCAGAAAGGGACTACTATTCTACTTGATTAAGCTCAACAAGTTAGATCAGAAGCAGGAGTCTAGTGAAGGACCTTCTTGGCTAAAGGAATACATGGATGTATTTCTTGAAGAACTAACAGAACTCCCGCCTCAAAGAGAAGTGGATCATGAGATCAAGCTAGTACCAGGAGCTGCAACAATTGCAAAGAGACCTTATAGAATGTCTATACCGGAAGCAATTGAGCTAAAGGAACAACTCAAGCAACTGCTAGATCAGGGCTACATCCGTCCTAGCGATTCACCATGGGGAACTCCAGTACTATTCCAGAAAAAGAAAGATGGAACACTTCGACTATGTATTGATTATAGAGGGTTGAATCAATCGACTGTCAAAAACAAGTACCCTATTCCTAGAATAGATGAGCTTCTTGATCATCTTCAGGGTGCAAAGATCTTCTCCAAAATTGATCTCAGGTCGAGTTACTATCAGATAAGGATCAAGGAAAAAGATATCCCAAAGACGGCCTTCAATACAAGATATGGACACTTTGAGTTCCTAGTTATGTCATTTGGGCTTACAAATGCGCCTGCCACTTTCAACAGGTTAATGTCGGATATCTTTAGGCCATTTCTTGATGATTTTGTGCTCGTCTTCTTCGACGACACTCTAGTCTATTCTATACAGGAAGAAGATCATGAACCCCAACTTTGGATTGTCCTTGAGACAATGAGGGCACATAAGCTATATGCTAAGATGAAGAAGTGTGCATTCTTCAAACGTCAGATTGAATATCTGGGATTCATCGTATCAGCATAAGGAATCTCAGTGGACCCAGCCAAAGTCACAGATATGCTTGAATGGCCAATACCAACATCTGTTAGAGAAATACGCAGCTTTCTTGGATTGACAGGATGGTATACGGTCTTCATCAAAAACTATGCTTTAATTACAGCACCTCTGACGGACTTACTGAAGAAGCAAACTTTCACTGCATGGCCAACTCCCGAACAAACTAGCTTCGATAGGTTGAAGTAGAGTTTGGTATCAGCACCTATCCTGAAACTTCCAGACCTCAGTAAGGAGTTCGAGGTAGTAACTGATGCTAGCACACTTGCCTTAGGTTGTGTGCTCATGCACGAAGGTCATCCTGTAGCATACTCTTCAAGGAAACTGAAGAGTCATGAGAAGAATTATGCTACCCATGATCTGGAATTGTTACCTGTCATCCATGCTCTAAAGCTTTGGAGACACTACCTGTTGGGTAACAAGTTTACACTAGTAACTGACCATAAGAGTCTCAAGTGGATCTTTACACAAAACGAGCTCAACATGAGGCAACGTCGGTGGATTGAAGTGCTGGAAGAATACGACTTTGAAATCAAGTACCGACCAGGAAAAGAGAATGTAGTTCCGATGCACTTAGTCGCAAGGCATTCCTTAACTCATTAATCTTGCAAAATCCATCAATAGCTAGATATCTAGCTACAAAGGTATCTATGCCAAACAATCCAATACTTGAGTTAGCTTGAGAGGAAGCACGCCATGATCCAACCTATCAAATGATGCTAAGGGAGATCTCTATCAAGGATCAGGATCAAAAGCTACAGGCTAAGTATCATGAATTCTCTGTCATCAATAGTGGACTTGTCTACTATAGAACGAGCTTGTGTATACCGGCAAGCCAGTCACTTAAGCAGAAGATATTATGGGATGCTCATGATTCCCCTTTCTCAGGACATCCTAGCTATGCCAAGACTCTAAATGCAGTTAGGAAGACCTACCATGGGGAGAGGCTTAAAGGTGACATTCTCAAATATGTCATCGAGTGTTTGTCTTGTCAACGTATCAACATGTCAAGATGCCAGGGAAGCTGCAACCGCTTGACATTCCCCAAATGAAATGGGAATTCATCAGTATGGACTTTGTTGTTGGGCTACCCCAAGTTCAGGGAGGATACAACTCCATCATGGTTGTGGTTGACATGCTTACTAAGGTTGCACACCTTATTCCAGTGAAGACAAACTATAAAGCCTCAGACATTGCAAGATTATTTGTCAAGGAGATATTCAAGCTACATGGGCTACTAAGAAGAATCGTTAGTGATCGTGATTCTCTCTTCACATCACACTTCTGGAGAGCCATATTTGAAACCATTGGGACTCAACTCTGTTTTAGCACAGCTTACCATCCCCAAACCGATGGTCAAACAGAGCGAGTCAGTCAAGTCATCGAGGATATGCTTAGGGCACACTACTGTCGTGAGCCGAAAAGGTGGATTCAATACTTACCTTTGGTTGAATTTGCCTACAATGCTTCTTACCAACAAAGCATTGAGATGACCCCTTTTCAAGCATTGTATGGTCATGACTATCGAAGTCCCCTAAACTTCTCAGATCCAAACTTGAGGGTTGAAGCTTCAAGGCAGATGTTGGAAGAGATGGATGACCAAATAAAGTCAATAAGACAGGACATCCAAGCTACCAAGGATAGACAGAAGGCATACGTGGATTTGAAGTGTCAAGATAGAGTCTTCGAAGAAGGAGACATGGTCTTCATTTGCATACGCCCTAAGAAGAGTTCCCTATCCTTAGGAGATTGCAAGAAGCTAAGTCCAAGGTATTGTGGACCGTACAAGATCCTCAAGTGCCTAGGACCTAATGCTTATAAATTGCAACTCCCTGAGAATCTAAAGGTTCATAATGTATTCCATATCAGCGTATTGAAAAAGTATGTACCTAATCCTAGCCATGTACTTGATGACCAACAAGTTGTAATGCCTAGTCAAGGAGTCCTTGAACTAAGGCCTAACAGGATCTTAGATGTTAGGGAGAGACAACTGAGATCTAGAACCTTGAGAGAATGACTCGTCTACTGGAAAGATTATCCCGAAGAGGATGCCACTTGGATAGATGAAAGCACTGTCAACCACTAATATCCCCAGTTTATCTCGAGATGAGGACATCTCGATTCCTCCAAGGGAGAGAGAACGCAACATACTAAACTTCCAATAGTATGCTTGAACCCCGTTTATAAGTAGTAAGGATAGATTTTATTTTTTTTCGGATAATGGCAATTTTCTTTATGCCCCTTACCCCCTAGCCGACAGTCGTGCTGGAGGGGAGGGGAGTAGCATGTATAAGCAAGCTCCTTGCTGGAGCTTGCTAAGGCTATGGGAGCATGCGTGAAGCCACGCAGGGGAGGGAGGATCCCCCTCCCCTCACCTACATAAATCGAGGGGGCGCAGGCTGAGAGGGAGGCTAGCTGTCGAGAGGGAATGATAGGGATGGTGATCGCTGTTGAGACTCAAGCTCATTTTGTTTACCTTAGTGAATAAGGTTAAGTCACACTGACTTAACCATGATTAGATCTAGGTTAGTTGATCTTTTTGTGTGTGGTACATACAGTTGACTAGTGTGTGTGACTGTACGTGGATAATGGAGAATGAAATGAATGGGAGCATGTCTGCTACCCTTTCAGCCTGTGCCTTTTGTCCATATCTCTTTCTCTATGAATGCTAATATGGTATCAGAGCAGGCGTCGGGCATCAGCACAGGGCACAAGGTGACGTGGGCTATGCTAGCACCCACCAGCGGCAGCGATAGCCAGATCAAAGGCCAGAAGCCAGATCACAAGCATCCACCCCAGCAACAACCTTTCGAAGTGTAGCAGGTATGACAGATGTCAAATGGCACCTGATTGGGCCCTGGTGCACACTGCATCTGCATGGGCCTTGGTGCTCACCGCCTAGGCCACCTTGTAGTGCACCTTGCAGCAGCAGTAGCCGAGAGAAGAGCCAAGACTCTAGTCTCTAGAGGCACCAGGTGAGGACTCGGAAGAGAAAGAGAAGAAGAAGTTGTCTCAATGTCTCAACACTGAAGGGTAAAGAGGGAGAGACTGACTGGGGAAATGGCGGCCAAGGCAGCGGTGGCCAGGGTGTACGATGGAGTAGCGTAGGGCCAGAGCATCCACCAGAGAGGGCAGCAGTGTCCAGGGCATACAGTGGCGCCACGGGGCGTAGGGCGACAGCATCTACTTGAAAGAGGACTTCATCCATGGAACTGTCCGGATATGGCGAGAAGGTCCTGTAGTGCTGGTTGAAAAATCAGAGACTGCAGGGACAGGTGCAAATCCTTGGACTGATATGCCATTCGTTCTTCCCTGGTCGCATGGAGAGATGGATTCGCCAGCACAGCAGAAGCCTGCTGCTCGTCAGGAAGCCTTGCCGCCTTGTGGAATCGAAAGCTGCCATTTTTTTTTACTACTATCTGTGCTTCCTCCGAGTTTGCAGAGATGGAAGCGGTCAAGTTTTGACAAGACCTCATTGTAGAGCTTGGGAAAGATAACAGCTCAATGTCAGGGATCACTCAGCTTAACAAGTTGTGTCATGTTGCTATCTGGTTTTAATACAAACTGAAAATTTATGTGACAGTGAAGCTTGATGTTTATAGCTTTGGGATGGTTCTGTTAAAATTGAGCTTTGGAAGAAGAGATGATTGACAGTTCTCAATCTGCTACAGAGCAAAATCTCGTCTCTCGTGCTATTATCTGTTATAACTTTGAAGAGCCTTGGTGCAAATGTCTGCTAATCAGCAAGAGTCGTATGCTTTATAGCTATTTAAGCATGTATGGGTGTGTACTTTGGAGAATAACGATCAGTATTCAATATGGACAGCAAGAAAGAAATGCTTCAGTTTTTTTTTTCTGTGGACTATGAAAACAATTCAGCAAGTTATGTTTACCTTCTGCAACAAGTCCTGAGCAGTAAATTCAAGGGTACAATTGGTATCAATATTTGAAGCTTGTATTTGGATCATGTTTGCGGTAGTGTGGCACTAAATGGTCAGTGATAGACGTGTGCATACTCAAGAGCATTGTATGCTCAAGCTTGACTTCTATGAGGCTGATTTGACAGACTACTGATTGCAGTAAAAACTGGTTGTACTACAGATCATGGAAGCGTATTGCCTGCTGGTATTTTTGGAAAATTGACTGGTTTTGCAAAACTTAAGGCTTTAAAATGGCAAACACAGGAGAGAAGGATACTATCACTCAGATAGTTGGTGAGAAGCTGGACTATAACAATTTCGTTCTATGGAAATTCAGGATGTCTAATTTTTTAATTGGAAGAGGCTATTGGGACCTAGTCACAGGTCTTGAAGATGAGCCTAAGCTACCGGAAGATAGACCTCCAACACAGGATCAGTTGAAGGCACACAGGACTTGGTTGGAAAAGGCCAGCAAGGTCTTGCATTGGTTGTCTCTATGTGTGTCAGACACAAAGGCTATGCAAATTGCAAATTGTACTTCCCCAAAAGCTGCTTGGGACTTATTGATGAAGAATTATGGGCATGTCACTCATGCAAGAAAGACACAACTGAAGCAAAAGTTCAGTCACATATCCAGAAATGGAAGGTCTATTGAGGACTATGTCAGTGAGATCAGATCCATTGCAGAATAACTAGGATCAATTGGAGCTGAAGTTGAGGATGATGATTTGGTAGCTACTACCCTCCATGGACTTGGACAGGAATATAAGCAGTTTGATACTTCCATTTCAGTGCGTCAGGAGCAGCCTGACTTTGATGAACTTGTAGCACTTCTTTTGCATGAAGAAGTGAAACTTGGACTTAATACAAGTTCCAGTGGATCTAAAAACAGTAGGGACAATGTCTTCTACTCAAATCAAAGGGGTAGAGGTGGAAGAGGAAGATCAAATTTTCGAGGAAGAGGTGCTGGAAATGCATATGCAGCCCGTGGACAGCAAGCTACTGGATGGCAAAATAGGCAACCTCAAGCAAATAGAGGTGCCTCAAATGCTCGTGGAAGAGGAGGTTATTCACCTAGAGGAAGAGGCACTTGGCAGCAGCCTCAAATGAGTTATGGACAGCAATCAAATACAAATAAGGATTGCCATTATTGTGGAAAATACGGGCATGTAGCTAAGGATTGCTACAAAAAGCAAAATGATCAGAGAGCAAGAGGGAAGCAACATGGTAATTATGCTTCTTCTAGTGGTATGCAGGAGGATGACAGGTTGTTTGCAATGCAACATGTGAAGAAAGGGTTGCATGTACACGACAAAGCAGATGATGTATGGTATATAGACTCAGGGGCATCTAACCACATGACTCCTCATGGAGAGTGGTTTGACACATTGGTAGAAGGTGCTCATGGATATGTTTGCACAGGGGATGATACACAACATGACATTATGCATACAGGTACTGTTCCCTTGATGATGCATGGTGACAGGAGAAAGAGTCTTTATGATGTATTGCATGTACCCTCCATAACCAAAAACTTGCTTTCTGTGGGAAAAATGGCTGAACAAAATCTACAAGTTAGATTCAATAGAGATGGATGCTACATTGAAGAGTATGGTCAAGGATGCAAACTCATTGCTAAATGCAAAAGAAATGGCAGGATGTTTACATTGGATACGAAAATTCCAGCATTGAATGCTGCTATGTACTCACATGAAAATGCTGCAATAAGGGACATTGAGATATGGCATAAAAGGATTGGACATGTAAATGTTCAAAAGTTGAAGAATATGCAGCATAAACAAGTTGTACTTGGACTTCCTAAGTTCAAGCATGCAGAATTGGGACATGTATGTCAGTCTTGTCAATTTGGAAAGCAATCAAGGCTTCCATTTATGAGGCATGTAAGCACTACTACTAGACCATTACAGCTTGCACATTCTGATGTATGGGGACCCTCACAGAATGCATCTCTTGGGGGATCACGTTACTATATGTCATTCATAGATGACTATAGTAGGTACACATGGTTGTATGTGCTAAAGCACAAGAGTGATGTCATGGATGTTTTTCAGGATTTTAAGAGACATGTAGAGAAAGAATTGGCTTGCTATATCTCATGCTTGAGATCTGATAGTGGTGGAGAATATGTTTCTAAGGACTTTGATTACTTCTTGGCAGCTCATGGAATTAAAAGGCAATTGACATGCAGGTACACACCACAACAAAATGGTGTGGCAGAAAGGAAAAACAGGGTGATCATGGAATCGGCTAGAGCCATGTTGAATGAGAAAAGCCTACCAAATGCATATTGGGCAGAGGCTGTAATGACTGCAGTGTATGTCATGAATCGTACACCAACAGCAGGTATACATGAGGTGACTCCTTATGAGAGGCTTTATGGGATAAAGCCAGACATCAGCCATCTTAAGGCTTTTGGATGCTTGGCATATGTACATGTTCCAGATGAAAAGAGGAGCAAGCTCGATCCAAAGGCAGAAAAGGCCATTTTTATTGGGTATGCACAAGATAGGAAAGCGTACAAATGCTACAATCCTTCTACTCATGAGACATTGATCTCAAGAGATGTGGTAATTGATGAGCTAAAATCATGGCATGAGAAGAAGATCACTGTGATGAATGATGAAAATGGCTATCACGAGCCTTATGTACATGCAGGTACAAATGAAAGTGCAGCAATTTCTGGGCCTTCTAAAGATGCTACTACGTCAGTTAGTCCTTGGACATGTAGATTGAGGACTTCAGCATCTTTGTCCACTAACACGGGTATGTCAGTGAGGGGGAGAGATGTGGATAAAGGCAAAGGAAAACTTGATGATGTTACTGGGCCACTCACCTGTGGTTATGATTCACCTGGTACTGACAGCTTGGATAGTGAGTTTGGTATTCCATCAGTTGTGACTCCTGGTGTGAGACATAGATATATACCACCTCCTGAGAGAGGAGAGTCTCATACTGCACCTCAGTTGAGGAGATCAGAAAGAGTCAGGAAGCCTATGGATAGGCTTACATACAGTGGTTACACAGTGAGACACTATGCATATATGGCAAAAGTCACTAGCTTCAAGGAACCCACAAAGTTTTCTGAAGCTACTTTGGATGATCATTGGTGTAAGGCAATGGATGAGGAATATTCAGCATTGGCTGAAAATGACACTTGGTATTTGGTTGAATTGCCTGAAGGAAAAATGGCTATTGGGTGCAAATGGGTATACAAAGTGAAATGCAAATCAGATGGCACATTGGAAAGGTACAAGGCAAGACTTGTGGCAAAAGGTTATGCACAACAATATGGTCTTGATTATGAGGAAACATTCAGTCCTGTTGCTAAAATGGCAACCATGAGGACAGTGATTGCTTTGGCAGCATCTAAAGGATGGAGTATGTATCAGATGGATGTGAAGAATGCTTTTCTCAATGGTGATTTGGTTGAGGAAGTATACATGGATCAGCCCGAGGGCTATACACATCCAGATTTTCCTACATATGTGTGTAGATTGAAGAAAGCATTATATGGGCTGAAGCAAGCACCTAGAGCTTGGAATGCTAAGATAAGTGCATGCTTACAAAAACTTGGCTTTACTATGGGCAAGGCTGATCATAGCTTATTCACAAAGAAGACAAGAGCTGGTTATGTAGTATTAGTCATCTATGTGGATGACTTAATCATTACAGGTGATGATGTCACAGAAATTGGAGAGATCAAGGAAATGTTACATGCTGAATTTCAGGTCAAAGATTTGGGAGATCTAAAGTATTTCCTTGGGATTGAGGTTATCTCTACATCTCATGGTACTTGGTTGTTGCAGAAGCAGTATGCACAGGATATGTTAACCAAGTATGGTATGTTGGATTGCAAAGCATTGAGCACTCCATTGGAACAAAATGTTAAGCTACTTGCAAATGTTGGACATGAGATTGAGAATGTCACTATGTATAGACAAATGGTGGGTAGCCTGATTTACCTTACCATTACTAGACCGGATCTTAGCTATTCAGTTGGACTGATTAGTCAGTTCATGCAGAAGCCTATGAAGCCACACTTGGATGCAGTGAGGAGGATCTTGAGATATGTAAAGGCTACATCAGATTATGGTCTATTCTATGAGCATGATAAGCCTTTGGAGCTTACAGGATATACAGATGCTGACTGGGCAGGAAGTATCTATGACAGGAGATCTACTAGTGGGTATGCATTTTCCCTTGGTAGTAGTATGGTCAGCTGGAGCAGTAAGAAGCAACCTACAGTTGCACTCTCTAGTACTGAGGCAGAGTATAGAGGTGCTGCACTAGCTGCATGTGAGGCAGCATGGCTCATGAAGCTTCTTGATGATTTGGGCATGCAGGAAGTCAGGCCTGTCACACTCTATTGTGACAACATGAGTAGTGTACTCCTAGCCAGTAATCCTATCTATCATGCTAGGACTAAGCACATTGAGGTACACTATCACTTCATCAGGGAAAAAGTGATTGCAGGTGACATTGATTTGGTCCATGTGAGGACAGAAGACCAAGTTACAGATATCTTTACCAAGTCATTGGGTAAAGATAAGTTTGTGTATTTCAGAGAGTTACTTGGAGTCAAGTATCCTACTTGAGCTTGAGGGGGAGTGTTGAGACTCAAGCTCATTTTGTTTACCTTAGTGAATAAGGTTAAGTCGCACTGACTTAACCATGATTAGATCTAGGTCAGTTGATCTTTTTGTGTGTGGTACATACAGTTGACTAGTGTGTGTGACTGTACGTGGATAATGGAGAATGAAATGAATGGGAGCATGTCTGCTACCCTTTCAGCCTGTGCCTTTTGTCCATATCTCTTTCTCTATGAATGCTAATAATCGCTGCCATAGTGGTAAGAGGAAGGAAGAGTCTAGCCGCTGACGTGTCGTGAAGGAAGGCTGGCGTGGAGCAAGAGAAGGCACTGTCGCTGCCGTGAGAGGGAGAGAGGGAGTGGAGATGCTAGGCAGTCATGAAGGACGGAGAGAATGCTGACGCCATCGTGGGAATCGCGCCGCTGCTGCCAAAAATCAGTTTCTCTTCCTCTCCTCCATGTAAGCTCTCCACATGCAGAAGCTCTTTGGAGCTTCTGGAAGCTTCCAAGGGGGCTTCCTAAGCCCCCTTTCATACCCTTCCCCCCCCCCCCCCCCCCAAAATTTTCCTTGAAGGGCCTTTAAGTGGTCTTTAAGCCCTTTTCCCCCCATGCAAAAATCCCTTACTTAGCCCTTTCATACCCTTTGCTTATTCCCCCCCACAAATTCCCTCCTAAGGGCTCCTTAAGCCCCTTCCCCCCCCTTACAAAAATTTTCTCCCTAAGGCCCTTTTATACCTTTGTTTTCCCCCACACAAAAAGAAAAGCCCCCTTCTCATGGTTTTAGTAAGCCCCCCTTTAAAAAGGTTTTCCTACCCCCTTCCCGGGAATTGAACTCCAAGCCGTGGATTTCCCCCTCCCTCACAAAATATCCCTCTAAGACCTTTTTTGCCTTGCCCTTCTTTTTAACCCCTCAAAAATCCATTTAGTACCCTTTTTTCCGTGGAACCCTGTTCAAGGCCTGTAAAAAGCCCCATCAAGCTTTTCCTTTGGATTTCCTTCAATCTCCCAAATTATCCCGAGGCTAAACCCCTTTTCGTGTATTCAAATCGCACCGAAGCTTCTACAAAAGGAAGGAAAAAGAAAACATTCACAAGGGGACGGGTGAATTACAAAGGGAGTTTTGCAAAGCCGCATCCAAGACGAATAGGCCACATTCGTGATGGCTCCTAAGAAAGCCCAAGGTGCAACTGCAGGAGGATCGTCTCCTAGCATCCACGTGGACATTTCACCACAAGTCCAGGTTTTCCTTCCTAATTTTTATTTTATGTTGTTATAATTCAATCGTGCAAAGATAATTTTTGGAGATAGGATGCATATTTTGTCTTAAATATTTTGGTTAATTTAAAAGAATTAGCTTACGATAGACAAGTTCGGTCATTAGTATTTTCAATAAAACGAAAAAAAATAAAGTGAGCAGAAAATTGATATGCATTTCTAGTAAGTAGTTTTTGTGCATTTCAATGAACTGAACTTAGATTAATGTCCATATTTACAAAACAGAATTAAGATAGTGCACTCCGTTTAGGCAGGGAAGTATAAATTGCATGTCGCATTATTAGGACATATCTTCTTCTCAATAAGTCATTATGAAATGATTCTTAAGTTGAATAATTCTAGTCAATTGGTATAAATATCGTTTTTTCAATTGCATAATTATAAGAAAAGGCTGCATGTTTTAGTATGAATCTTGTTCGTAAATTATAGGATGATTAATTGGAATTAGGCTATAACCTAACCCATGCTTGTTCTTCAACCAGAAAGTTAGGATTTGAAAATCAACTTACGCACAGATAATAAGTTATGTGGTTATAGAAGTGATAGCATAATTATCTTCAAAAGTAGATATGTTAAATTGGCATAAACCTAAACACCTAAACATGGGGAGTACTCGTTTTAGAAAGAGTTAATTCAATTCCAAAGAACTCACTAGGATTTAATACTTGACCTAGTCGCACATATTGCTAAAACTGAAACTCCGATACCCTAAATACTTGCACACATTCATCGAATGTAGGGACAGCGGAACATACTTGAGAAGCGATCTGGGGTTTGTCCCTAAAATCTTTCGCTAAAAAGATGGAACTTGGAACCCTAGGACTGACAACGTCAGCCTAATGTAATCAGGAACAGATTGTTTCGTGACTCCATTTGATGGGTAGAATAGTCCCATAGTTCGATGCAACACTTGTGCAACAAGTGCAGAGTCGTATGATCTTGTGATTGGATCACAAGGGAATGGCCAATTCTCTGAATGAGGTTGGCAGATTCTTACACAAGTTATCTTACAAGAGGATGAATAATTGTCTTAATATAGTATCTTTCTGGGGTAAAGATAATTGCTTGGAGTAAAGGACAAACCAATAAATTGGAATAACATGTGAACTTAAGGTATTGACCCAGTCGGGTTAATAGGGTACGGCCCTAACCCAGGATATAGGGAATCTTGCCAAGTCGCAAGTAATCCCGGATCGAATGCTACATACATTTGGAAAGAAGGATTCACTCCTTAGCAGTTGGCCAACAATAACGACCAATGGAAATGATTGTGCTTGTTACAGATTTAGGAGCACTGTTTTGCTTTGTTTAATCAAAGAATTAAAGGACAAATGGATATCTAATGCTTCAAGTTGAAGGCCTGAAGGGAGAGGTAACTTCAGTTACCCGCGATTGCCTGCCTGAACCTAACCAAGGGGGTTGTTAACCGCGCCGGGAAGGTGGACCGAACCCGCCACGAGAGGTCTCTCCATTAAGCGCTACTTGGAGCAGGAGGATGCTTGGGTGCCAAGGGGGGCTCTGGCTGTAAATCCCTCGCCTTCCGGGCCCTGCACAAGAGGCTAACGTGACTCGTGATTGGATCTTGAGGCCCGCATACTAGTCTATGGGTGGAAACTTGGATTAGTGATCCCTGTGGATTGCTGGATAGCCTTCGGGCAAATTGTGGATAAGCTTACAGAATGGACTTTATGTATTTCAAAGATAAATATGATAACCTGTTAAAAAGGAACTTGTTTGACATTGCTTTTCTATGTCAAGTGCTATGTTTACGTGAAGGAACCACTGCCTAACGGGCTAATTAAGGAAGCTGATTTGATACATGTCCAACTAAATGTGCTAGGTAATTAAATAACTAAAACAACCTAAGGAAAGTACGGTGGATGTGGCCATAGGTCCATCCTAGGGATGGGTGGTCCCAGTTGGTCGGGAACTTTTCTCAATCAAGATAGACAACATAAAGATTGTCGAAGAACACGAACACCAAAAGCGTTGACCTAGAGTTATAATTGATCCCGATTTACGCTGTTTTAGGGGAACGGAATGGGACTATGCCTTATGGCAGAGAGGTTGAGCTTCGCATCCCTCTCGTTTTCCATTCTCCTTAAACTAAGTGCAGCATGAATCTACTTCGAACCTGGCGTTTCTTTGTAAAGTACTTCGCTCGGGTTCGACGCTAGTTGCCGTTAGGAAATATCAATAGGGAAAACCCTAATTCAGGTCGGTCCTAAGTGGGAACGGTCGGAATACTTCCGCTATGTGGTAGACACGAAAAGTCGTAGATCGCAAACCCCGTAACATTCCATGGGAGTGTCGAGCGAAGCTTTCTAGACATCCTTTCCGATGGACTGCTAAGATGTATCCTGAAGATAACAAGTGGACACGCTACACTATCCAAGCAGATGCTCAAATTTGGATTGAATCCATGGAAGATTACTTTGAAGCAGCCAGTATTGTACCTGCCAATCAGGCTATGCTCGCCAAGCTGAAGCTCATCGGCGAAGCCAAGCTTTGGTGGAAGCAATGGTGCAGAGATCAAGGGATCGCGGAAGGATCCATTACCTGGGAGAAGCTGAAGAAAGCCGTGCAGGGAAGATACTTACCACCTGCGTATCGCACGCATAAAATGAATGAGTTCTACGAGCTAAAATAGCTAGGACTCACTCTTGATGAACACTATTCTAAATTAGTCTCACTTCTTAAGTATGCGCCACAGATAGACATGACACAGCATGTGTCAAAATTTTGTGCTGGTTTAAACCCACCAGTGAATACCCGTCTCGAATCTATGCAGCCATCAAATCTACAGGACTCACTCATTCGAGCTACCCCTATAATTTAGGAGGTGCAGGCTAGACCAAGAGGTAACAAAACTTGGTCTTATAATGACCCGAACAAAGGAACATTTAGGCCTCAAATGAAGAGAGTTCAAGGTCAGAATCAGGGACAAAGAAAGAAAGCAAGGACTAACAATGTCAACAACTTTGTTCCTACTCAAAGCAATGGCCGAAACCTCCGTTGTTTCCATTGCAACGAGCCCGGTCATTTTAAAAGGCAATGTCCCAAGCTTGGAGGAGGACATCCCCAAGCAGCTTTCCAAGGAACTGGCCATGATCAGGGAGCCACTACCCGAGGCAGAGGAAAAACTGCCTGTGTTGTCAACAGGGAGATGTGCGAAGAAGAAGAAGATCCGACCATGGAAGCAGAGTTTGAAAGGGCGACAGTCCATGCCGCTCTTCACAAGTAAGGGCTGAATCGCCAGTTCTCGGTGATTCAGACACCGTCGGACTACCAAGGTAAAGATTTTCAAACCTTGATTGATTGTGGCAGTACACATTCCTTTATCTCACCAGCTTGTGCAAAAAGATTAGGAATAGCCACAGTAGAAGCACCTATCTTGCTTGTGGAATTGGCAAATGGTCGTGAGGTTACTTGTACCTCGCAAACTGCTAAGGTGTAATTCTTTCTGGGAGGAAAGACGACTTCGATCAAATTCAGAGTCATGAATTTAGGTATCCATAAGTGTCTACTCGGAATGGATTGGCTTAAACCTAATAACTCCCACATTCATTATGGAAAGGGCCAAATTTCCTTTCGAAACTCTGAAGGGGATTTGGTCACAACTCGAGGTGAGGCTGGAGTGAAAAAAATTCAGTTGGCCAAAGCATCTCAGATTATAAAGGGAGTCAGAAAGGGACTACCTGTCTACTTCATTAAGCTCAACAAGTTAGATCAGAAGCAGGAGTCTAGTGAAGGACCTTCTTGGCTAAAGGAATACGTGGATGTATTTCCTGAAGAACTAACAGAACTCCCACCTCAAAGAGAAGTGGATCATGGGATCATGTCTATACCAGAAGCAGTTGAGCTGAAGAAACAACTCAAGAAACTGCTAGATCAGGGCTACATCCATCCTAGCAGTTCACCATGGGGAGCTCCAATACTGTTCCAGAAAAAGAAAGATGGAACGCTTCGACTATGTATTGATTACCAAGTGTTGAATCAATCAACTGTCAAGAACAAGTACCCTATTCCTAGAATAGATGAGCTTCTTGATCGTCTTCAGGGTGCAAAGATCTTCTCCAAGATTGATCTCAGGTCTGGTTACTATTAGATAAGAATCAAGGATGAAGATATTCCAAAGATGGCCTTCAACACAAGATATGGGCACTTTGAGTTCCTAGTTATGTCATTCGGGCTTACGAATGCGCCTGCCACCTTCAACAGGTTAATGGGGGATATCTTTAGGCCATATCTTGATGACTTCGTACTTGTCTTCTTTGACTTCACTTTAGTCTATTCCAAACGGGAAGAAGATCATGAGACCCAACTTCGGATTGTCCTTGAGACAATGAGGGCACATAAGCTGTATGCTAAGATGAAGAAGCGTGCATTCTTCAAACGTCAGATTGAATATCTGGGATTCATCGTATCAGCGGAAGGAATCTCAGTGGACCCAGCCAAGGTCAGGGATGTGTTAGAATGGCCAATACCAACAACTGTCAAATAAATACGTAGTTTTCTTGGATTGACAGGATGGTATAGGGTCTTCATAAAAAACTATGCTTTGATTGCAGTACCTCTGACGCACTTACTGAAGAGGCAAACATCCATTGCATGGTCAACTCCCGAACAAACGAGTTTTGATAGATTGAAGGAAAGTTTGGTATCAACACCTATCCTAAAACTTCCAGACCTCAATAAGGAGTTCGAGGTAGTAACTGATGCTAGCACGCTTGCCTTAGGTTGTGTGCTCATGTAGGAAGGTCATCCTGTAGCATACTCTTCAAGGAAACTGAAGAGTCATGAGAAGAATTATGCTACCCATGATCTGGAATTGTTAGCTGTCATCCATGCTCTAAAGCTTTGGAGACACTACCTGTTGGGTAACAAGTTTACTCCAGTGACTGATCATAAGAGTCTCAAGTGGATCTTTACCCAGAACGAGCTCAACATGAGGCAACGTCGGTGGATTGAAGTGCTGGAGGAGTATTACTTTGAAATCAATGCAACCTTGGTGGCTTACTCTTGATTTCATAATCAAATTCCTGCAAAGTGATCAACCACTTTGCTAGACGATCAGGTGGCTGTAGCTTATTCATCAATAATCGAAGTCCCTCCGCCTTCGTATAAAGCACGACTTTCTCATAGAGAATGTAATGCCTAAATTTCTTGGTCCCAAAGACCATCGCTAGACACAATTTCTCCATGTAAGTATAGTTGATTTCGGATATCCCCAGCTTCCGGCTAGCAAAAGCAATCGGGTGGTACCACTTCTCTTCCCAAATCTGGGCTAAACAGCAGCTGATACTATACATGGTGGCCGCTGAGAATATGTAAAACACCTCACCTCTTTTAGGTGCTTTTAAAACGGGCGCTTTTGCTAGCTCTTGTTTCACATCCTCGAATGCTACCTTACAAGGGTCAGCCCATTCAAACCAACAGCTAAAGGACAATAAATTTGTAAGCGGCAATGTTCTTTCTGCCAAGGCGTTTATGAATCTACGGTAATAACCAACCGAAGACAGAAAGCTATGAACTTCCTTCGGAGTGCGTGGTGGACCCATGGCAACTATAACTTTGACCTTCTCGGGGTCTGTCGCAATTCCTACCAAACTGACCACATGACCCAGTAATAGCCCATAAGGTACTCCAAAAACACACTTCCGTGGGTTTAGGGCGATGCAAAATTGTCTACAGCGCTCGAAGCATTTTCTTAGAATGATCAACTGCCTTTCTCTCACGGTGGCAGCCCCTAAGTCATCAATAAACACCTTCAACTCTTCAGGGGATATGTCACCGAATGTCTTATCTGCTGTTCGTTGCCACGAACCAGGCGCATTGCATAAACCAAAGGCCATCACATGGTACGCAAAAGTACCAAATACAGTGATAAAGGTTGTTTTCAACTTGTCCTCTTCTGCAATTGCCATTTGGTTGTATCCTGCAAAGCAATCCATAAACGAATATATCTCCCTACCCGCTAATTGATCCAAAATCTGGTCAATAAATGGCAACGGGTAGTAGTCCTTAACTGTCTGCTTATTCAGTTCTCTAAAGTCTACACATAAATGGATTTGATTATTCTTCTTCTTTCTAATCACAACTGGCGAACACCATTCCGTGTGTTGCACAGGAAAAATCAAACCCGCTTTTTGCAGCTTCTGTAACTCTTCAAACAGGCCGTCCCTCAGTTCGAAAGGCATACGCCTTACTTTCTACCGTACAAGACGACTGCCCTCCTTCAACGGAATTGTATGAACAGCAAGGCTAGGAGGGATGCCTCTCAACTCATCATAACTCCAGGCAAAGATATCACGGAATTCCTGGATCAAGGCCACATAGTCCTCCCTTTCTACTGAGTTGAGCATAGAACCTAATTTGATTGGCCGCGAATCATCAGGCGTACCAAGGTCTAGCTCGATAACATCTGCATCTCTTATATGATCTTGGCCCTCTATCGGCTCATTTCAAAGTGATCTGATAGATGTCTTCCGTGGTGGATCCTTCTTTGGACTCATCACTCGATGATGTCTCACTGGCAGATAAATCTTCTAGTATCTCCAATTCTGTGGAAGATAGAGGAGCTCTCTCACTCTGCGGGGACTCAGGATAAGCATCAACCACCACACGCTGGGCACCTTTACCAAATATTAGTCGACCGGCGGGTATATCTACTTGGTAGTCCGCTTGCAAGATCCAAGGTCGTCCAAGTAATACTTGGTAACTTGGACGGCCTGCAAAACGAATCACCCTAAAGTCCAACATGCATTCTACATTTGCAACAGTGACATGGACCTTAGTAATGCAGCCTTCTGGCTGTCTCAAACTATCATCTGCCATTCTGAGAATTGTGGAGGTATCTTTCTGGATCGCAAGACCCAACCTTTCCATCAGTTCAGAACTCATAATGTTAACCGATGATCCCGTGTCGACAATGGCATAATCTACTAATATCCCATCGACATAGGCTGCAACCCTTGGGCAATGCTTCTCAGCATGCTCAAACCAGTCATCACCAACTCACGCAATACCCAAAGGTTCGACGATATACCCGGTACGTAGGATCTTTCTAAATTCCTTGCGTACTCCTGGGGAAAGCTTAATAAGCTGTAAAAGATTCACATCCGGCTTGACTTCGCAAAGAGAGCTCGCCAAATCGAATTCATGATAGTTCGATAGAGCTCGCTTTTCACGCCAAACCATCCGCTCCTTAGGTCGCTGAACTGGTTTTATTGCCTCTTTTTTAACTTTCACCTTCTCCTTTGGTGGTTCCTTATCGGCTTTACTTTCTACGGGCTTCAAAGGTCCCCCTTCCATGGCAGGATCCAAAACTTGCGTTCCTTTGTCGCCTTGTTTAGGGTTTCCGTCGACAGGCTTATCCTTGTCGGCTCCTCTACCCTTTTGACCTCTTGTAAGTATAGCTCGCAAATTAGAGGTTTCAGCATCGTTAACGCGTACAGCCTCAATCAAACTAACCCCACTACCACTTGGTAGCTCCTCCACTGTAGTCTTTGGTCGTTGAAGTATTTGTTTAGGCCCATCTTCTCGCTGGGAATCATTTCCTTGCATGCGATGATTAACAGGCCCTGGTTGCCGACTACCTTGCTGGAGGGAACTGATCTTACTCCAGCAAGTAGCTGCTAAATGGCCGGATTTTCCACAAATGTCACACTTAACATTTGGGCAATTTCTTGGATAGTGCTGCCCACCACACCATTTGCAACTAAACCTCAACGGTGCACCCTCCTCCGGGTATCTACTTCCTATCAAATTTTGTTGTTTTTTAAGGAAGTTGACATCAACGGCTATTTGTCGATACTGCTCCGTAATCATGTCGGTATAATGCTTCATCATGTCCTTAACCTCGCCAAGAACATTGGAAGAACTCGACTCATAGCCCTGGTCATTACCCTGTCGTTCCATCGGCCTAACAATTCGATTAGGCACTGGTTGTTGAGCCACAGGCATGGTATTAGAATTGACCGCCTGGCTTCCACCACTTGGAGCCATTTGACTGCCCGTAGGCATCGATATGCTAGGGGGAGCCGGTAATAAAGGGACATTCTGCATCATGTTCTTTCTCCCATTAGGGTTAGCCATCGCTATCCCTTGACCACTACTGCCATTGGCTATTGCCATATTGTTTCCCAATACTAAACCCATGTTCGAATTGCCTCGAGAAGCATAGGCTGCTTGTAGTCGGGATTCCACCTCTTGTGCTCGTGTAATGGCAGTATCTATATCCCCCAAGGGGACACTACTCAACTGCAATTGGATATTAAAGTCCAAACCATGTAGGAAATATTGCAATTGGGCAGCTGCGGGGATGGGAATAGAGGTGTCCAACTTACGGAAAACCTCTTTTATTTTCTTCGCATAAGCGCGAATATCCTCATGTGGTTCTTGACGGGTCACGTTAAGTACACGCAACCAATATTGTCCGCCCCTTTCTGGGGCAAACTCCCTTCGAAAAGCTCCATAAAATGCATCAATGTTCAATATGGTTCCGGCTTCTAATCTTTCTGTTTGACAGAATGATTGTGGTAGCCTTTGGACTGATTAATGAGTCATGTCATGAGCAAAGCCTTTATAAGAAATGGATTAAGAAGAATAGGCCTTCCTTCAGTAGTGGCTCTTGTCGTCCAAAGTTACCCTTCCTTAAAAAAGATGATGACAATGCACCTTGACAACAACCCTTAGCCGTGAAGCTCAAACAAAAAGCAAAAAGTTCCTGTTATGTGACGTTCTTGGATGCATCTTTAGAAGATGAATCCTCAAGCCAAGAAGTAACTCATTCCCAACCAAAACTTGAAACCTCAATGATACCCTTTCAGCCTCCCAAAGAGCGAGCTAAGCCTCCCTTAAAAGACAACAAGAGTTCCAATGCATCATTAGAAGATGAGACCACTCCCTTGAAGGAGTTGGATCTTTTCCAAATGCAATCCGTGGGACATTTATCTGTAAAGTGGAAGGAGGAAGGAAATTGACGTTTATGGATGTTGATGGTACAGAAGATCACTTGAAAGTGGGTATAAATCTTCAAGCAGAGGAACTAGTGGTCCCGCAAGACTACTAACAGAGAACTTAGATGTGTTTGCATGGTCGTGTAAAGACCTAAAAGGGATTGATCCCATAATATGCCAGCATCACATTGACTTGGAGCCTGATGCTAAGCCAGTATGACAATGACAGAGGTGCATGAATCTGAATTATTCCACCTTGGTGAAATCAAAGCTACTAAAGATTTTGGAAGCTGAGTTTATTTATCCAATGGCTAACAATGAATGTATTTCACCCATTGTGGTAATACCCAAGAAGGATGAGAAACTTGGAATATGTGTGGACTTTTGAAAGCTAAAATCCAAGACAAAGAAGGATCATTTACCTATCCCATTTGCAGACCAACTTTTGGACATAGTGGCAGGCCATGAGCTCTATTCTCTCTTGGATGGATTCAACAGATAAAACCAAGTCCAAATTGTAGAAGAAGACCAATCCAAAACAATCTTCACAATCAAATGGGGAACCTATGCTTACACAGTGATGTTGTTTAGGCTCTATAACGCTCATGCTACCTTCCAACGAGTGATGATGGCTACCTTCCAGAACCACCTATATGATTTCATTGAGGTGTATCTCGATGACTTTTGTGTCTATAGCCTAATCCGTGAGCATTGGGAACACTTAGAGCAATGTTTTGACAGATTTAGAGAGTATGGGATTTCTCTCAACCCCAAGAAATGTGTCTTTGGTGTCTCATGAGGAGTTCTTTTGGGCCACATTGTTGTCTCTGCACAAGAGATAGCAAAAGATCCTGCTAAGATTGAGAAGATTCTTGCCTTGATAGCCCCAACCAACCTCAAACAATTGAGGGGATTTATTGGCCATGTGCGCTATTACAAAATATTCATTGAACACTTTGCGGCGAAGGTAGCCTCTTTGCAAAAACTCTTGAGAAAAGATGCCGAGTTTACATGGACCAATGATTATGACGAAGCATTCAACACCCTGAAGCAGTGTTTGATTGAAGCATCCATTCTGCAACATCCTGATGGGATAAATGAATTATATGCAGTGTAACGTGTCCATCTGTTCACTCGTAGGACGCGTCTTAGCAGCACATTGAGAAGAGAGTCCAAAAAGCACCGCCCGGCACTCCCACACAATGTCATGGGATTTGCGATCTAGGTCCTCCCAAGTCTGCCATGAAGCGGAAGCATTCCGGACGTTCCCACTTAGGATCGACCTGAATCAGGGTTTCCCTAATGGTCAAGTTCATCGGAGATAACTAGCGTCGAGCCCCAGACGAACTACTTTATGCAGAAACATCAGGGCCGAAGCGGATTTATACTGCACTTTGTTCAAGGAGAATGGGAAACGAGAGGGATGTGAAGCTCGACCTCTCTGCCCATAAGGCATAGTCCCATTCCGTTCCCCTAAAATAGTATAAATTGGGACTCTAGCTTTCTAGATTCTAAGTCATCATTACCTTGTTGTCAATTCCGTTGAGAAAAGTTCTCGGCCAACCAGGACCACCCTTCCGTAGGACGGACCCATGGTCACATCCACCGCACTTTTCTCAGGGTTGCTTTAGTTGTCTAATTATCTATCATATTTAGTTTGACAAGCAAAAACAGCTTCCTTAATTAGCCCATTAATCATCAGTTCCTTCATGTAACTTAAGTACTGACATAGAAAAACAATGTCAAACAAGTTCCTTTTCAACAATTGATCTTATTTATCAATCTTTGGAATACATCATATAATCCAGCTCGAAGGCTATTCCATAATCCACCCGAAGGCTAATCCATAATCCGCCCGAAGGAAATTCCAGCAATCCTTAGGGATTACTATTCCAAGTTTCTGCTTGTAGACTAGTATGCGGGCCTCGAGATCCAATCCCGAGTCACGTGGGCCTCTTGTGCGGGGCCCGAAGGCAAGGGATTTACAGCCAGAGCCCCCCTGGCCCCCAAGCGTCCTCCTACTCTCCAAGTAGCATCCACGGAGAGACCTCTCGTGGCGGGTTCGGTCCATGTACCCGGCGCGGCTAACAACCCCCTTGAATAGGGTCAAGTAGATAGTCGAGGGTAACTGATGCTGCCTCTCCCTCCAAGCCTTCAACCTGAAGCATTAATTATCTTTCCAGATTTAGTTCCTTGGGCAAAGAAGTACAAACAATGCTCCTAACTGTACAAACACAATCAATCCAGTGGTCGTTGGTACGGCCAACTACTAAGGTGTGAATTCCTTCTCTCCGAATGCATCCAGCATTCGATTTGGGATCAATTACGACTTGGCAATATCCCCAAGGGTTTTGTAAGCTAAGTTACTTGTTTACCCTTTTATCCTTGGGTTAGGGTTTATACCCACTTAACCCAAATTGTTTCCACCTTACATTTCCTTAAATTAAAGACAATAAATTCTAGGCAACCTTGTCGCCCTAACTTGATTGGTCAATTGCTTGCTAGGCAATTCCTAATTTCCCTAACTTGGCAAATCATCCCCAAGGGAAGGTGATGCAGCATGATGACTACTCATCCTCAAGATAATTTGACTTGTACTTAGGACTTGCAAATCTCATTCTAAGGAGTGGCAATACCATTTTGTGATCTAGTCACAAACCCATGCGACGTTGCAACTTGTTGCATGAGACAAGTGTCGCACCTAACTTATGGGATTATTCCTCCCATCACACAGTATTCCTTGGTCAAGAACACCTTCGGTCAAGATGTAGGGTTTGGGAGTCCTCTTGATCCAACCCAATCCTAACCCTACTAGGCCGACAATGTTTGGCCCTAGGGTTTCTAAATTCAAATGAAAGTCTAGTATTTGGTCACTTTGATCCTTAGGGTAAGAACCTTGGATCATTCTTACATGGGTGTTTAACTAACCCTAACATTCAGTGAGTGTGGGTAGGACCTTGAGGTCGAAAATATTAAGTCGGTTTCCCGAGTGCGATACTAGGTAGAATTTTATCGCAGCTTAGCTCTATCTAGCGCATTGAAGTGATTATCATTTGAGTTACACCATTACAAGCGATTTGCCTAATCAATCTAATTGTCTTGCGACAAGAGGTGATATTTCCTTAGAGATGCAAATACTTTTGCTAAAAAGATGTAAATAATTTCAAGATACAACATTTCATGCAAGTATGCGATTCATAGACTTTTTCCTTCTATGCAACTATAAGGTTTACAATGACCATTTCTTTTCCTTGCCTAAACTATAATGATTAACAATTTAGGGCTAACTCGTGTAAACCCTACGTTGACTTACATCAAGAATTATGCCCATAAATCCTTCGTTTAATGCATTGAATTCAAGCTTTAATATGACAATTTCATCCTTTCCCAATTACAACTTCGATAAAAGAAGTCCATGCATGAGCGAATGCCATGAGTCCATTAATGATTTAACCCAACCTTTACACTTAACCTGTCTCAAAATGAATTATCATCGCATGCAATTTACAAGATCTTAAATTCCTTTCCATGCATTGCGACTATTTTGGACAACATTCAAAGGGTGTCTAAGATTATCTCATGCACGAGTCACGACTAGGAAATGGTTGACGAAGTGCTTTATGCGCCGTTCTTTTTTTCGCGAGGCAATCAAGGATGCATTTAGACAAATCCACCTTTTAACTTATGCAATATGCATTCACGATTGCAACTTGGAAGTGCAAGCAATTTCAAACGCACATCATGCAACTAAATCTTTGAAAATCGGGCGATCAATTAAAATTTCCAAGTGTAATTAAACTTGCTTATGAGAATTGGACATGCCTAGTGCATTCTTTTCATGCAAAATCAATTTTTAAGAACCTGGGCATTGAGGTTCGGGGTGTTGTCCACACGCGAACTCGGATTGAAAGCTCCCACATGTGCTTCTTGCGTCTTTGGCTTAGGAGCCATTATGCAGTGAATTTCACCGTAGCAACTCTCCCTTGGATTACTCATGTGCCCCGAAGTCTCATAGTCTGCGATCTCCCTCTCCCGCGCAGGACACGGCCTTGCGGTTGCGGGTTTAAAACACCTCGGGAAGGCACGGGTGAATAGGGGTTAAGGAGGACTTTAATGGAAGCTTCCAAAGAGAAGCTTCTAAGCTTCCGTTGGCAGAGATTACATGGAGAGAGAAGGTAATAATGGAGAGGATGATGAGGATGGCGAGGAAGGAGATGAGGATGATGATTATAATGATGAGGGCGAAGGTGATGATGCAGGCAGCAGCAGTGGCTTGGCGTGGCAGCAGCGTGGCGTGGCGGCTCCTGGCAGCATGTCATCCTCCTCTTCCTTCTCTCCCCCTCATGCTTGAGAGGGGGGGTCTTATAGGTGGAAGGGGGAGGGATAGCCATACACATGGCTGATTTCATGCTTCCTCCTCCCCCCATGCTCACCTACTCCACACCACTCCTCTCACACTCCCTCTCCCCCCGCCATGCAATGGTTGGAGGGGTTAATAGTAAAAAAAATTTCAAAATCTTATCGATTATCCATTTGCCTTTTCCCATGAAGGGTGTTCCCGCGTGGAACTACGGGTTTCAAGCTTAGGCTTTTGTGCTCCATGTGGGCTAGAGTTCATTGATGCATGCGGAGTAAGTACTTAGCCACCAACATTATTCCGTTGCGGGAGATTACTTTGCACTGCTTTTGCATGAGGTGTGCGGGGTTTAGGGTCGATTAATATTTCAGGCGGAAATATTACATTCTCTCCCCCTTAGAGGAATTGAGATGTCCTCATCTCGAGAAAAACTGGGGGTATTGTTGGTTGAGAGCACTTTCATCCATCCAAGTGGCATCCTCTTCGGGATAATCTTTCCACTGGATGAGGTATTCTCTCAAGGTTCTGGATCTCAAATGCCTCTCCCTAACATCTAAGATCCTGCGAGGCCGTAGCCCAAGGAATCCTTGGCTAGGCATTACAACTTGTTGATCATCAAGCACGTGACTAGGGTTAGGTATATACTTTTTGAGTAGGCTGATATGGAATACATTATGAACTTTTAGGTTTTCGGGGGGTTGAAGTTTGTATGCATTAGGCCCTAGGCACTTAAGAATCTTGTAGGGCCCACATTACCTTGGACTTAGATTTTTGCATTCACCCAAGGATAGGGAACTCTTCTTTGGACGCATGCGAATGAAGACCATATCTCCTTCAGCGAAGGATCTGTCTTAACGTTTTAGGTTCACTAAGCCTTCTGCCTATCCTTGGCGGCTTGGATGTCCTACCTTATTGATTTGATTTGGTCATCCATGTCTTCCAGCATCTGTCTTGAAGCTTCAACCTTCAGGGTTGGATCCGAAAAGCTTACAGGACTACGACAGTCATGCCCATACAATGCTTGAAAAGGGGTCATTTGAATACTTTGTTGGTAAGAAGCATTGTAGACAAACTCAACCAGTGGCTCACAGCAACAATGTGCCCTTAGCATATCCTCAATAACTTGGTTGACTCGCTCCGTTTGACCATCAGTTTGGGGATGGTAAGCTGTACTGAAACAGAGTTGAGTCCCAATGGCCTCAAAGATAGCCCTCCAGAAATGTGATGTGAAGAGAGAGTCACGATCACTAATGATTCTTCTGGGTAACCCATGCAGCTTGAATATTTCCTTGATGAATAACCTTGCGATATCTGAGGCTTTATAGTTTGTCTTAATAGGGATAAGATGTGCAACCTTGGTGAGCATATCAACCACAACCATAATGGAGTTGTATCCTCCTTGAACTTGGTGCAGGCCAACAACAAAGTCCATGCTAATGAATTCCCATTTCATTTGGGGAATGTCAAGTGGTTGCAATTTCCTCGGCATTTTGACATATTCGGCCTTAATGCGTTGACAAGACAAACATTCCGTGACATATTTGAGAATGCCACCTTTAAGCCTCTCCCAATAATAGCTCTTTCTGACTACATTGAGGGTCTTGGCATAGCCAGGATGTCCTAAAAAAGGGGTGTTATGGGCTTCCCAAAGTATCTTTTGCTTAAGTGATTGGCTTGCCGGTATACATAATCTCGTCCTATAGTAGACAAGTCCATTATTGGTAGAAAATTATTGATACTTTGTTTGTAGCTTTGGGTCTTGATCCTTGATAGGGATCTCCCTTAGCAATTTTGGGTAAGTTGGATCATGGTATGCCTCTTCGTTAGCTAGCTCAAGAATTGGGTTGTTTGGCATGGATACCTTTGTGGCTAGAGATCTGATCTTGCAAAATCAAAGAATTCAAAAATGCCTTGCGACTGAGTGCATTGGCAACTACATTCTCCTTTCCAGACTGGTATTTGATCTCAAAGTCATATTCCTCTAGCACTTCAATCCATCGACGTTGCCTCATATTGAGCTCATTTTGGGTGGGTAAAAATCCATTTAAGACTTTTATGATCCATCACTAGGGTAAACTTGTTACCCAGTATGTAGTGTCTCCAAAGCTTGAGAGCATGGATGACAGCTAACAGCTCCAGATTGCGGGTAGCATAATTCCTTTCATGGCTCTTCAGTTTCCTTGAAGAGTATGCTACAGGATAACCTTCCTGCATAAGCATACATCCTAAGGCAAGTGAGCTAGCATCAGTTATCACTTCAAAATCCTTACTAAGGTTCGAAAGTTTCAGGATGGGTGCTGATACCAAGCTTTGCTTTAGTTTGTCAAAGCTAGACTGTTCAGCAGGTGACCATACAATTGATACTTGCTTCTTTAGTAGATTCGTCAGAGGCGCTGCAATCAAAGCATAGCTTTTGATAAAGACCCTGTACCATCCTGTCAATCCAAGAAAGCTACGTATTTCTTTGACAGAAGTTGGCCACTCCAGAACGTCTCTGACCTTGGCCGGACGATCAATTGCGACCTGGCAAGATCCCCAAGGGTTTATTTGTTAACCCTATATCCTGGGTTAGGGCTGTACCCTATTAACCCAACTTAGGCAATACCTTAAGTTCATATATTATTCCAATTTATTGATTGGTCTTTTGCTTCCAAGCAAATATCTAATACCCATATCTTGGTCACTTTACCCAAGAAAGGTACTATATCAGGACAATTATTCATCCTCTTGTAAGATAAACTTGCGTAAGAATCTACCAATCTCATTTCGAGGAATTGGCCATTCCCTTGTGATCAAATCACAAGATCATGCGACTCTGCAACTTGTTGCACAAGTGTCGCATCAACTATGGGACTATTCTACCCATCAACGGTGTCTTCTAATCACGGTATCATGATTAGATATAACAATCCATTCCTGATTGTATTAGGTCGACATAGTCGGTCCTAGGGTTCCGAGTTCCATCTTTTTAGCAAGAGATTCTTAGGAAAAACCCTAGATCACTTCTCGCAAGTATGTTCCAATGTCCCTACATTGCGTGGATGTGGGCAAGTCTTTAGGGTATAGGAGTTTTAGCTTTAGTAAATACGAACGACTAGGCAATGTCCTCAATGTGCTAACCCTAGTTAGCTCTTTGGGATATGTTGCATTGAATTAACCTTTCCTAAACGAGTACCTCGCGGTTTTAGGTGTTTAGATTTAAATGAATTTAGCTTGTCTATTCTTGAAGATAATTACGCTATCATTTCTGTAACCACATGATTCATTACCTACGTATAAGTTGATTTAAAACCCTAACTTTTCGGGTTAAGATCAAATCATAGGTTAAGTTATAGCATCATTTCAGTTGATCATCCTATAATATGCAAACAAGATTCATGCTACTAGGCTTTAGGATTTTATGTTTAACATGCAGCCTTTTTCTACTTTCATTTCCGAATGAATTTGTCATATGCAGAACTTACACAATCTTTCATTGATTTGAGTTTTTAGGCCACTTGCCTAGAGTTAAATCCTCTTCATGGAGCCCTAGCAATTTCCTACGATTGCTAGCAACTTTCTTTAAGAATCATTTCGAAAAAAAGATGTTTAATAATGCAATATGCGGTTTATTCCTTTCATGCTTAATCGAAGTGTACTATCATAATTCCGTTTTGTAAAGATGGAAATTAATTAATCTAATTAATGCATAAAGCCACTTGCTAGAAATGCATAGAAATCTTATGCTCACTTTATTTTGTTTGTTTTATTGAAAGATACTAATGACCAAATGCTTCCATCATGAGCTATTTCTTTTAAATTAGTCAAAGTATTTAAATCAAAAGATGCATCCTATCTGCAAAAATGATCCATGCCCGATTGAATTATAACGACGTAAATCAAAATTAGGAAGAAAAAACCTGGACTTGGGGTGAAATGTCCACATGGATGTTAGGAGATGATCCTCCTGCGGTTGCACCTTGTGCTTTCTTAGGAGCCATCACGAATGCGGCCTTTTCGCCTTGGATGCAGGTTTATGATGTTGGCCGTCTCCTTTGCACGCAAAACTTCCTTTGTGATTCCACCATCCTTCGGAAACGAACCTTAGAATTGGAACTTAATGATTTCTCCTTCCTTTTGTAGAAGCTCCGGGGTGCAAATTGTCAACACAAGAAGGGGTTTAGCACTTGGGCTAATTGGGAGATTGTAGGAAATCCAAGGGAAAGAAGGGCTTAATGAGCCTTTTTAAAGGACTCGGGTAGGATTCCACGGAAAAAGGGGTACTAAATGGATTTTTGAGGGATTGAAAAGAAGGGCAAGGGCGTAAAAGGCCTTCTAGAGGGAGGGGGGAAACCCACGGGAATGGGGTTTAATTCTCGGGAAGGGGGGTAGGAAAACCTTTTGAGAATAAGGCTTATTAAAGCCACAGGAATGGGGCTTTTTTATTTGATCCTGAGGGGGGTAGTTCTAGGATGCACTAGGTGGGGAAAAGGGGGAAAAAGGGGGGAAGGAAGGGGTGTATAAGACCTTAAAGAGGGGATTTTATGTGTGGGGGGGGGGGGGGGAAGGGGGCTTAAAGAGCTACATGAAGGGGGGCTTCTTAGGAGTCTTTAGAAGCTTCCTAAGAAGCTTCTAAACTTCTGGGAGCTTTTGTGGAGGCCCACGTGGTGAGAGAAAAAGGCGAAAAATGGTGAAGGGCAATTCAATGGTGGTTGCTGGCGCGTTTCCCTATGGCGGCGGTGATGTTATGGCAACTGGCGATTACGGCCTTCTCCTTCTCTATAGTAGCATCCGCAGTCTGACGACTCCTCCCTCCACTCTCAGTGGCAATGTCAGCAACCTCATGGCCCCCATCTAGAAGGTAGCGACGACCAAAATTCCCTAGCTCACGACAGCGATTCGACAGACTCGAGGCTTCCTACTTCCTCTCACAGTCACCTTCCCAGCTCCACCTCACACACATCTTAAATAGGTGAGGGGAGGGAATCCTCCCTCTCCCACGTGGCATCGTGGATGCCCTTGCCCCCTCCATAGCATCCAGTAGGGATGCTTATTCATCCTGCTTTCCCTCCCTCTCCCCCAGCATGACAGTCGGCTGGGGGAAGGAGGGAATAATTTTTTTTCCCATAATTATAATAATAATCTCTTTCCAAGAGTGGATTTTTTTGTGGGAGGAATCGAAAATTTTACATTCTTGCCCCCTTGGAGGAATCGAGATGTCCTGATCTTGAGATAAACTGGGGATATTGATGGTTGAGAGTGCTTTTCTCTATCCACGTGGCATCCTCCTTGGGATAATCTTTCCACTGGACGAGGCATTCTCTCAAGGTTCTTGATCTCAATTGTCTCTCCCTAACATCTAAAATCCTGCCAGGCTGTAGTTCAAGGATTCCTTGACTAGGCATTACAACTTGTTGGTCATCAAGTACATGGTTAGGATTAGATACATACTTCTTCAATAGGCTGATATGGAATACATTATGAACCTTTAGGTTCTCATGGAGTTGCAGTCTATAAGCATTAGGTCCTAGGCACTTGAGGATCTTGTATGGTCAACAATACCTTGGACTTATCTTCTTGCAATCTCCTAAGGATAGAGAACTCTTCTTTGGGCATATGCAAATGAAGACCATGTCTCCGTCCTCCAAGATTCTATCTTGACGCTTCAAATCCGCACATGCCTTCTATCTATCCTTGGCAGCTTGGATGTCCTGTCTTATTGACTTTATTTGGTCATCCATATCTTCCAACATCTGCCTTGAAGCTTCAACCCTCAAGGTTGGGTCTGAGAAGTTTAGGGGACTTCGACAGTCATGACCATACAATGCTTGAAAAGGAGTCATCTGAATGCTCTGTTGATAAGAAGCATTGTAAGCAAATTCAACCAAAGGTAAGTATTGAATCCACCTTTTTGGCTCACGACAGCAGTATGCCCTAAGCATATCCTTGATGACTTGATTGACTCGCTCTGTTTGACCATTGGTTTGGGGATGGTAGGTTGTGCTAAAATAGAGTTGAGTCCCAATAGCTTCAAAGATAGCTCTCCAAGAGTGTGATGTGAAGAGAGAATCACGATCACTAATGATTCTTCTAGGTAACCCATGTAGCTTGAATATCTCCTTGATAAATAGCCTTGCAATGTTTGAGGCTTTATAGTTTGTCTTTATTGGAATAAGGTGTGCAACCTTAGTAAGCATGTCAACCACAACCATGACGGAGTTGTATCCCCCTTGAACTTGGGGTAGGCCAACAACAAAGTCCATACTCATGAATTCCCATTTCATTTGGGGAATGTCAAGTGGTTGCAACTTCCCTGGCATCTTGACATGTTCGGCTTTGATACGTTGACAAGACAAACACTCGGTGACATATTTGAGAACATCACCTTTAAGCCTCTCCCAATGGTAGTTCTTCCTAACTGCATTGAGAGTCTTGGCATAGCCAGGATGTCCTGAGAAAGGGGAATCATGAGCTTCCCACAATATCTTCTGCTTAAGTGACTGGCTTGCCGGTATACAGAGCCTCGTTCTATAGTAGACAAGTCCACTATTGATAGAGAATTCATGATACTTAGCCTGCAGCTTTTGGTCCTGATCCTTGATAGAGATCTCCCTTAGCATCTTTTGATAGGCTGGATCATGGCATGCTTTCTCTCCAGCTAACTCAAGTATTGGATTGTTTCGCATGGAAACCTTTGTGGCTAGAGATCTAGCTGTTGATGGATTTTCTAAGATTAGAAAATTAGGGAATGCCTTGCGACTGAGTGCATCGGCAACTACATTTTTGAGCGCTTGACGACACTGGCACATTTAGATGAGCTTAAGTTGCAGAGCTTATTGCACCAAGAAGTGGCGAAGCGCCGAATGAAGCAGTTACACGACATCAAAGCCAAGAAATACACCTTCAAGAAAGGACAGCTTGTTCTGTATTATGACGCACGACGTGAATTATTTCCAGGCAAGCTAGAGCCCAAATAGGATGGGCCCTATAGGATCGTTAGAATAGGAAAGAATAAATCCACAGTTTTGTTAGCTGACCTTGAGGGGACAGAATTTAAAAATAAGGTTAATCTTAATAAGATTAAACCTTATTACTTCTGATCGCACTAATGCTATGACTGCCTTGCAGGTGTAGGAGAGATCGATCAAGCATCTGCAAGGAAATCGTGATAGAGGTTGATGGGTCGTCTGATCCCTTATTTAGAACACCCATATTTAGAACAGCGGTATCATCAGGGAAAGCTCATTTGGTGAAGCAAAGGATATAAGGTGACTGAGCAAGAAGGCGGGACATTTATTTGGGAGATCAAGGTCTTCTGCCATCACTGCCTACAAATTTTGACGAGCATCCCTGTTGAATTCAATGATGATGGAGGGATGGAGCCTACAGTCCGCCCATTGAATATGCTGAATTTCGATTACCATAATTACGAGTAGAGTTCTGGATGGCGGGATATGTAAACCCTTTATGGACGTACACCTTGTACTTTGATGGGGCGTCCAGGGGTGCATGCAAAAAAGGAAGTGTAGGAGTTGTCATCCGAGACCCCCGACGACGCATTGTCATGAAGTTAGCTGCTTATCTCGGGGAGAATTTTACCAATAACATGGCAGAATACAAAGCCCTGATTATGGGTTTGAATATTGCGAAGAAGGGACTCTCAGTTGGTTTTAAACCAACTCAATGGGACGTACATGGTACGGAACCCCATCCTTTGCATGTACCATCATACTGCCATAGCCCTGCTAGACGAATTTGATAGAGTGTCTTTTCAGCTGATTCCACGAAATTGGAATCAGTTTGCCGATTCATTGGCTAATTTCGCGTATGAAGAAGACCTCTTCTTTAATTGTGGCCCTTGTCCCGATATATCTATTGACGATGTGACAGGACCTGGTCGTTTGTGGGGTATGCTTTCTGAACATGCCCTCTTTGGCAGACGATGGTTGATTTGGGTGATGCAGAGGGTAAGCGAGACTCATCTGCCTTTATTATCTTGGACCCACAAACTGATTAGACGACATGTGATGCGAACACCTCTTGCGATATACGCAGGAGGGATAGGTCATAATTTAATGCATCTAGTTTAGGGCTACGAGCCTCTGTTCCCCTGGGAATAGTATGCTTTGCTGTCTATCATAGTTGTTTCCAGGAGGATGTTATGCGTAGTATTGTTGGATTTCATTAGGCCAAGAGGGCCGATTCAGTTTTGTAGTGAAGTGTTTCATTTCATTAGGCCAAGAGGGCCATTTCCCTGCCTAGTGCGGGTGCGTTTAATCGGGTTTTTGTTTTAAGTGTTGTGCTGGACAGATTTCGTGGTTCATGGACTTTGGTGGAGCCTGGAGGAGCCTTTGCTGCGATGGAAGCTTCTTGTGGCCAATCCAGGTGATATTTCTCCTTTACGAGTACCTTTCTTTCCTGTTATATGCGTATTTGTACTTGCCGAGGGGATACATTTTGTTGGGGACCGGCGACCAAGGCATGAAGTCCCAAGTTTAGGCTAAGTATGTTTGAGGGAGGTCGGAGTAGTCATTGCCTCCTGTAAAGACATTGTCCGACATCGAAAGACTGTTTTAGAAGAAAGTCCTAGTGGCCCTGTCCTGCTAGGCAGCCGTTCTAGGAGTTCTTGTTAGTAGTGAGGCAGTTAGAGAAGCGTGCTAGAGGATAATAAAGATGATTCTCAGAAACTTTGTACATCCTAAAAGATGAATATAAATACGAAGGTGTGTAAAAAGGGGTTCTAACCCCTATCCCAAGAAAAAGAAATGAAATGAAAATATATTAGCAATTGATCATTGCCTTGCGAAGGCCTGGTAGGTTCCTGGGGACGAATCAGACCCGGGGCCGATACCTTGTCTTCCTAGGGGTGGCTTCTTGCTGAAGGAAAAAATATAATACCAAAACAAGGAAGGTTGGAGCGAAAATAAAAGTGAGCGTTAGAAAAGGATTAAGTGTCGCCTTGCGAGGGCTTGGTAGGTTCTTCGGTGCCGAGACAGGTCCTGAGACCGATGCCCTGTTCTCCTTGGGTCACTACGCTCAGCTCCCTCCTTTTTACATGCCCAAGTATGTTCATCTAATACAAACCCTAAAAGAAGAAATGGACTGAAAAGAAAATACTCTTTGATCAGGCTATAGGAGTCCTCGCCTTGTAGGAGCTCCTAGTGGTGTTGTCTTTAGTTGGTAAGTAGTGCAGACTACCCCTTAGGGCAACCTCTTTGATAGGTTTTTTTTTAGTTTGGCTGTGTTGGAGTAGCTGGTTAGTGACTCACTTTGGATCTTCTATTAGATGATGCTAGGCCTACTCCTTGTGGATGTCATGCCTTGGTTCTGTCCAGGGGTAGGGGGAGCATTGTGCTGAGTTTTATTATATAATTGTTTTGTATCAGTTTGATGCTTCTTTGGTTGTTTATGTGCAGATATGTTCGTGGATTCGACGGGCTGAGTCGCCCTATCCCGTGGTCGCCAATGAGAGCGGAATTTAGGTGACGGAAAGTGCTTAAAAATAGCTAAAAATTATGAATTTCAAGGGAAAAATATTAACCGTCAAAGGCGGCGGCTCGATCTAGGACGATTTTAAGCATAAGCAGTCGACGGGCGCCCAAGTGACACCTCCGGATTTTTAGTAATTTTTCTGTCAGTCAGGACAGGATGTGGGAGCTGCAGGCCTGTCCGGGATGCCGAGAGGGAGGGACGCCCAAAAATTTACAGCACGTCAATCGGAGCTCGTATGCGGAAGTTGGCCCAAAATCGGCCGGGGTGCCCAAAAAGGGGGCCAAATTTGAAATTCCAAAAGGTGTGATTAGAGGGGGGTGACCTTTGGCACCCCCCCTTTCAAAAAAAATGTGATGTAGGGGGGGGGGGGGGGGGGGGGGGGGGGGCGGCGGCGGCTGTTTTCAGCCGCCGAAAAAAACGCGCCCCCCCCCCCCCCCCCACAAATCGACATGATAGCTTGCAAGTAAGCTATGAAACAAATCACAGCAGACCACTACTTTGTTCTCACGCTCCGCATCGCTCCATTCCGCGCAGACAATGGCAGCCTGTAGAGGGAGAGAGAAAATCAGTCTTTCTCTCTCCTCCCTCTCTCTCTTCTAAAGGCAAGTTCATGTGGGGAGAAGAAGGAAGAAGAAAGAATGGTGGAGGCTTGTCCGGCATGGATCGGATTGCTCCACGGGCTGGAAATGGTGGTTGGTGATTGTGCTGGACATGAAGTGCTGCTGATTTTCAGATTTGTAGCCATGGACATGAAACCTGAAACACGCAAATAAGCGGTAATTTAAAATTTTCAAAGGAAATTTGAGATTCTATAACTTTTGATTGATGAAATGTTGTTCATGTGGGCTAAAAATTGTGTATGTTGCTGTTTTTCATGAATTCTTGCTGGTCATAATCAGAAAATCAGAAAAATATGCATCTTGTGGTTCAAAATAATACATTAAAACACGAAAAACATAAAAAATCAAGGGAAAATGATGGTTTTTGGCATAAAAATGGGAAAGTAAATAGGAACACCAACTAAACTTTCACTTTTCTGCAAGAAGGAACTAAGGGCCACAGCCCATAACCTGTTTTGAATTTTCCGTAATTAAATAATGCAAGAAAGTAAGGGAAAATACAAGAAAATGGTGGAAAAACCCTAAAAAATAGGGGAAAAATACATTTTGGGTTCCGAAAAATAAGGATAAATAAGAGCAATGTTTGTGAATGTTTGTGGGGACTGAAGCATGAGGATTTGCCTCAGTTCAACCCCACCTTCTTGTTCTAGTGTGTCTTTTTCCGATTTTTTCACATAAAATGATGATAAAATACCCTATAAATCTATCCAATGATGCAATATTTAAACGGGGAAGGGTAGAGGAGTTGGAATATGTCTAAATGCCGTGTGAAATGATGGGAAAGTTGCTGATTTCTATGCATAGCATTTAGGACGGATAATAATTAAAATTAAGAGCTTAGTAGCACGAGGATCACCTCAGTGCTAGGCCCATGCAACGAAGCACGAACGGTAGTTGGAAACCATTAAAAGAATGGTTTTGCACTTGTGCACAATACTGTTTTGCTAAATGTTTGAGCACTAGGCATCCACCAAATGCATAGAGCATGAGAAGAATTTAAAAAGTATCAGTGATCAGCTCCTAGACATGCATTGCAATTGGTTTATTAGGACATGACCTACGATGAGAGGCAGTGAGGTACCCATGCTGTAGGTAGACGCGGGTCCCAAAGGGGAAACAAAAGTAATGATGCCAGGAGGCATATTCCACGGTGGATTCCGTGCCACGGTGGATTCCGTGCCACGGTGGATTCCGTGAGGTTTTACGGTGGATTCCGTAAACTTAAATGACCGGGGCTCATACACAAAGAGGATTCTTTGTGCGAGAAGTTGATGGGGACGCCTGTCCTTTTTGGGCGTTTCATTAATTTAGTGTGTACATGGGTGATTCCATAGCGGGTGATTCCGCAAAATGCATATTAAATTAATAAACGTTTATGAGTTTAGAGTGCGCACTCGTAATAAATTAAGGTTAGGATTTATTTCTAACCAGTTGATTTATTTATGTAGCTGAAGACTGCTAGGTATTCACTTTTGTCGGTTTAATTGTATTATTTTACTAACGATTGTGAATGCTTCAGTTGATGTGTAGAGATAGCAGCAGTGGCGGAGGAAAGCATTGGAGTTTAGCGAGTATTCGACCTTTGGACTATATTTTGATAGGCGCCACGCCTATATTTTGTTATGTCTATTGAGACATCGATTATTGATTATTATTTTGTATGCGCCTATGGGCACGGATATGTTATTTCTATTTGGACATTGAGATTGGGCGTGCCAGACTCTATGGGCACCGTCCATTAGCTTTATTTTCATATTTTTGTAGAAAGCAAACTCAAAAGCTAAAAGCTTGTCATATTTTTGTAATTGGGCTATTATTGAGCATGAAGATTGAAATATACATAAAATACATGCTTTGTGAAGTGCTCGCACAAGGCATGGGGGGAGATTGAACCCAATTTGTCTCTTGCTTCTTGTCGTTCAAGCTTTTACATTGTTTTTTGTGCAAAAAGGTAGAGTTCATTATTCTTGGGGACCTTCCGGGATTCACCACGTGAGCATTCTGCGACCGATCGGCGCACCAGTGGTATCAGAGCGGAGCAGAGATCAAGAGCTTCCAATCGCTACCAATCTCGGGCGAAGGCGGAGCTCCAGGAACAAACGGGCTCTACAGTCAATCTCGTCGCGAACCGTCGATACAGGCAGACTTCTGGCGATCAAGAACCCCTGTTTCTACTGTCAGATCGCGAAGGACCAGGCTCTGCAGCCGGAGGACCACTCCTACATCCTCACATACAAGTCATCAACAAACAATGAGAAAATTTCATATTTCTTTTCTATCTCAAGTTTAAACTTGAGTTAAGCTTTAGGAGAAAGCTTAATACTTCATAAACTTCATCACGAGCTGTATGAGTGGGTCCGAAATTTCCGCGATGGCATCAAATCTATACTCTTGTCCTCCACGAATTGCGCCGTTTCCTGACGATTCTCCCTCCTTAATAAGCCTAAGTTATTAAGCTTATTAAACTTAAGCTTAATCACTTAAGCTTAAGTCACTGCAAATCACACAGGGCAAACAAGTCAATAAACTCTAGGTCCCGCACTTCTGAAGTCAAGTTCAACAAGTCAATTGACATCAAGTTCTGCAAGTTCTGCAAGTCGGCCTAAGTTCAGCAAGTCAACAACTCTGCAAGTCTGCTAAGTCTGCAACTCTGCAAGTCAGACTAAGTCAGAACTGACTAGTGCTCAAAACTCCTAGAAGACTTGTTCGTATGCAAAAACTCTGAACTGGAAAGTTGTTCGCAGCAAGCTGTTCTACCTATCTACAAGTTTGTTGAAGTACTTTCAGCAAACGGATACAGAAATATTGTAGATTTTCTGAAAATTGAGAAAGAAATACCCAAAAATACATAGCCTTGTAACCCCGAATTTGAGCTACGCTCATCCCGCTAACCTGATTTTGAGTGAGAAAGGTTTATTGAGTTTTACAGGATGACTACCCCACATATGGATGATCTTATGGCTGAAGAAGACCTACCTGAGCCTACCATGGAACAAAAGCTGGATCTAATCATGCTACAATTAGAAGAAGAGCGAAGGGCTAGGCAAGCATTGCAAGCGCAATTGGCAAAACTTCAAAGAGCGTCTACCGATAAAGAAGAACCTCAAGCTGAAGATTTGATTCGCCGTACCATCGACACCACTCTTGAAGCACAAACCATTCGCAAGGAATCCAAGATAAGTAAACGAAGTTTCAAGTTTCGCACTTTCAATGGCATAAGAGAAGGAAAGACTGTTTTATCATTCATTAGCCAGTTTGATGACTATTTCCATGAGGAAACTTATTCCGAAAAAGATAAAATCAAGTGTGTTACTAATCATCTGATAGACAGAGCATCACTTTGGTGGACTATAGTCCGCAAGAGCATAGAATGTCCTGCTACTTGGGAAGATTTCAAGAAGAAGTTCATGCAAAATTTCCTTCCACCGCAATTTCATGAGAAGGCTATCAAGCAATGGGATTTACTTCAACAACGAGATCGTGAGCCTATTCCACAGTATACAAAGCGTTTTTGGAATGCACTTCTACAGCTACGCATGCTTGAAGACGTACCAGAGACGACACATAAGCGGAAGTATATGTCTGGACTTCTTGGACATTACTACGCTGAAGTGAACATGTTCAAGCCTGCTACCCTTGAAGACGCCATCTCCTTAGCTCACGATACAGAAGATAAGTCACGTGGAAGAGACAGACGACCACAGCAATTCCAAGCCAACGGTAATTATGGATCTAAACAATTCAATTCCAATTTTAGAAGGTTTAATCCAGGTCGTTTCTCATCACCATCTTTCCGCAAGAATTGGCCTAAACCACCTGCATTACCATCCACTGTTAATCCAAATCCTAAACCTATTCCACAAGCAAATCCAAATGTACCCAGACTTCCAGCCATTGCAAATAATGTAACCAAAGCCAAGCCAATAGTATGCTACAAGTGTCACCAGCCAGGGCATCTCGCAGCAAATTGTCATTCAAAGAAGCCATCAGCACATATCAACTATCTTGGATCCATGGACGAAGACGAGCATGAGGATATACCGGATTTCACTGAAGAAGAGGATGATCCTACTACTACTTCCGACACTTTACCAGGTATGCCTACTCCACATTCATTGTTGACTATGAAATGTATGGTGCATGGAAAAGAAAGAACTATCTTACATGATGACGGTAGTACCCATGACTTTATTTCAGCAAAATTGGTAAAGAAATTGAAATTGCATACAGTACCTACGCATTATCGCATAAAAGCTGCATTTTTAGGCACTAGGTACAATGGCACACAAGAAGTACAAGATTTAGAGATTCAAATTGGTCCATATATTGAAAGAAGAAATTTCTTAGTTGTCCCATTACAGTCAAGTGACATTATTCTAGGAATGCCATGGAGACACCAGCATAATCCAAATATAGATTATTCTACGCACACAATGAATATTAATTTTCAAGGAAAATCTATTACATTATATGGTATGCATGCATCTAATATTTTTCCACTGCTTTCGCATACTCAAGCAAAACGTGCACTACGCAAGAATACTAAATCATATCTCATTTGGGTGAATGAATTGCACGCAAAGGAAAATCGTATGCACCCTAGGCATAAGGAATTTCTTGCATATTTTAAGGATTGTTTTGCAGAAGACCTACCACCAAGTTTACCACCTTCACGTCCAGAAGACCATAAGATTGATTTAATTCCTGGCACACAACCACCTTGCAAAGCACCATATAGGCACAATCAAATAGAGCAAAAAGAAATCCAGAGTCAAGTTGAAGAATTACTAAATAGAGGCTTAATTCGACCTAGCAGTTCCCCATTCGGTGCACTTGTACTCTTAGTCAAGAAAAAGAATAATACCTATCGTATGTGTATTGACTACCGAGCATTAAATAAGATCACTGTAAAGAATAGGTATCCTATACCTAGAGTTGATGACCTTATGGACAAACTGCAAGGATCTTCTATATTTAGTAAAATTGACCTTAAGTCTGGATATCATCAGGTGAGGTTAGATAGAACTGACATATTTAAGACTGCATTCAGAACACAGTTTGGCCATTACGAATTCTTAGTCATTCCATTCGGATTGACCAATGCACCTGCTACTTTCAGTAGAATGATGAACCGTATCTTTCTGAAATATCAATATTGTGTGATTGTTTTCTTTGATGATATTTTAGTGTTCAATCAAAGTGAAAAAGAGCATTATGAGCATTTATCATTAGTTTTTCAATTACTGAAAGAAAATCAATTGTTTGCAAATCTTGACAAGAGTGAATTCTTTAAGACAGAAATAGAATATTTAGGTCATATTGTATCAAAAGAAGGAATTAAAGTTGATCCTAAGAAAATTGATGCAATATTGCATTGGCCTGTTCCTAAAAATGTACATGAATTACGCTCATTCCTTGGTCTTGCTAGTTTTTATAGGAAGTTTGTACGTAATTTCTCATTACTTGCTTTACCATTAACAAAACTTCTTAAGAAAAGAATTGTTTATCAATGGACTGAAACTCAGCAGAAATCCTTTGACTTACTTAAACGTGCATTAACCAATGCCCCTGTTCTACAATTGCCTGACTTTAACAGACCATTCTTTCTAGTTGTGACCGATGCTAGCGGATCAGGAATAGGAGCCGTACTAATGCAAGACAACCATCCAATAGCATATTCTAGTTCTAAGCTGAAACCCTCTGAGCTCAAATATTCCACTTATGACAAAGAACTATTAGCAGTTGTACAAGCATTAAAACAATGGAAGCATTATTTAATGGGTTCAGAATTTATGATAAAGACCGACCAGCAAAGCATTAGACATCTACTTAGCCAACCCCAAATTTCTGACCATCATATCAAATGGGCTTCCTTCATTCAAAGTTTTCATCCTATCATTCAATACCAACCTGGAAAAGAAAATGTAGTTGCTGATGCATTGAGTAGAAGACCTGCAATTCATAATATTTCTATCATATCTTTTGATTCTTTGATTGCTATGAAAGATACATATCACCAGGATATTACTTTTCATTCTGATTGGCAAAAATTAGTTCAAAATAATTTCATTCTTGTTGATTCATTGTCATATAATGATGGATTCATGTTTTTTGAAAAGAGACTGTGTGTTACTATTCCATTCCGATCTTTTGTTTTGAATGAAATTCATTGTCCCCCATATCAAGGTCATAGAGGTATCATATCTACATTACGCATGTTAACTGAAAATTTTTATTGGCCGCATATGGATGCAGATGTATCTAATTTCGTTTCTGAATGTTTGATTTGTCAAAGAATAAAGAGACATCATGGTAAACAGTATGGACTATTAATGCCTTTGTCTATTCCATCTAAACCTTGGGAACATATTTCTATGGATTTCATTACTGGTTTACCAAATACTAAATCTAACCATGACATGATTTGGACAATTGTAGATAGATTTAGTAAGCAAGCATATTTCATTGCATGTAAGAAAACTTTAACAGTATCACAAGCAGCACAGTTATTTTTGAAAACTGTTTTTACTAACCATGGATTGCCAAAAGTGATTATTTCAGATCGTGATTCTAGATTTTGTAATAATTTTTGGATTACACTGTTTGCAAATCTAGGCACAAAGATTGATTTCTCATCTGCATTTCATCCAGAAACAAATGGACAAACAGAAGCCACAAATAGCACCATTCTAGATCTTTTACGTGCATATACTATCTCTAAACCTCAGACATGGGATACTCATTTGCATTTATTACAGTTTGCATATAACAATACACCGCACACATCTACAAAGAAAGCACCTTTTGAAGTTATTTATGGATATAGATTATCTACACTTGTTGCATCTTTGTCTAATAGAATTCAGAGTGCTGATGATATTGCTACTATGCATAACAGTATTTTTGATGAGGTTAAGGATATGATTGCTAAAGCCCAACAATCATATACCAAACAAGCCAACAAGAAAAGACAAGCCATGAATTTCAAAGTTGATGATTATGTTTGGCTTAGAATAGAAAAGCGTATACTGCAAAGTGTAGATAGACATCCAGTTGTCAAATTAGCTCCTAGATTCTATGGACCATTTAGAATTATTCATAAGATTAATGATAATGCATTCAAGTTAGAATTGCCATCTCATTGGAAAATTCATAATACATTTCACATTAGTTTATTGAGACCATTTAGAGGCCAATTACCTATCCACCCTATTTATGAAAACCCACCTTTACTAGAAGAAGAGACTGAAATACTTGAACCAAAAGCCATCATAGACACTGACTACATGACCACTAGAACTGGCCGAAGGTATTCTAGATATCTAGTAAAATTTAAGAACCATCCTGTAGAGGAAGCACAATGGATGCACGCTAGAGACTTAAATGCTTTCCCCACTCTGTTAGCTCCACATTGAGCTAATAGCAATTGAGGTCAATTGCTATCCCACCCCGGGGGTATGATGCCAGGAGGCATATTCCACGGTGGATTCCGTGAGGTTTTACGGTGGATTCCGTAAACTTAGATGACCAGGGCTCATACACAAAGAGGATTCTTTGTGCGAGAAGTTGATGGGGACGCCTGTCCTTTTTGGGCGTTTCATTAATTTAGTGTGTACATGGGTGATTCCATAGCGGGTGATTCCGCAAAATGCATATTAAATTAATAAACGTTTATGAGTTTAGAGTGCGCACTCGTAATAAATTAAGGTTAGGATTTATTTCTAACCAGTTGATTTATTTATGTAGCTGAAGGCTGCTAGGTATTCACTTTTGTCGGTTTAATTGTATTATTTTACTAACGATTGTGAATGCTTCAGTTGATGTGTAGAGATAGCAGCAGTGGCGGAGGAAAGCATTGGAGTTTAGCGAGTATTCGACCTTTGGACTATATTTTGATAGGCGCCACGCCTATATTTTGTTATGTCTATTGAGACATCGATTATTGATTATTATTTTGTATGCGCCTATGGGCACGGATATGTTATTTCTATTTGGACATTGAGATTGGGCGTGCCAGACTCTATGGGCACCGTCCATTAGCTTTATTTTCCTATTTTTGTAGAAAGGAAACTCAAAAGCTAAAAGCTTGTCATATTTTTGTAATTGGGCTATTATTGAGCATGAAGATTGAAATATACATAAAATACATGCTTTGTGAAGCGCTCACACAAGGCATGGGGGGAGATTGAACCCAATTTGTCTCTTGCTTCTTGTCGTTCAAGCTTTTACATTGTTTTTTGTGCAAAAAGGTAGAGTTCATTGTTCTTGGGGACCTTCCGGGACTCACCACGTGAGCATTCTGCGACCGATCTGCACACCAAGTAAGGACAATGGTACATTCCTGGACACGCTTATTTGGCACCTTGAGCGACTTGTGTGCGAAATGTCTAAATGTTGAGCGACGCATCGAGGGGCCAATCCCCAAGGTGTAGGAGAGTCGCAGAGGGTTGACGGCATTCAGCCGTAGGAGGAACCCCATGTGTATGTGATTTGAGCCTTTTGGCTATGTGAAAGGGACTCCCTCTGAGGAGTAGTGGGTGAGAGAAGAGTGGACTACAAACGACGTATTACAAACGCAATGTTTAGGAAGGCAGAGATTTTGATAGACGCTCCTGGCCGCGAGGCCGAGGGGTTGTCTTGTGCGTAGTGACGAGGCCCGGCTAGTGCATGAGCCAGTGCCAGCCTATTTTTAGGTCCATCACTTTGTCTTTGTCTCTGTCTCTATCTCTGTCTCTATCTCTGTCTTTGTCTGTGGCACTATCTCTGCTACTGCCATGTAACAGGAAGAACAATACATCCATGCTTCTATCTCTATGTCAGAGGTGATTTTAGAAGTCAATTCGGGTTCACGCATGATGTATTCACCCATAGACAAAGGCTTTACTTCCTTCGGTAATTGGCTTACACTGTTAGGGATTGTGCCTTTGTTTTCTTGAGAAGATCTGTTTGACAGCCTCTTCATCTCTTAATGAACCATTTGTTACTTCATTAGAGGATTCGGTTACAACTTAATGCACCATCTGTTACTTCATTAGAGGATTCAGTTACAACTTCGATGGATGTGGATCCATTGTCTTTTTGCAATCCATACAACTTCAATACTACTTTATTGGGTCCTATGCCTAGGGTTAGGGTCCCTTTGAAACCAATCTATCCTTGCTCTTGCTTCAACAAGCCAAGGTTTTCCCAACAATAGAGGGTATGAAGTCCCGTAGGAATTTGGTTTGACTAACAAATATGTTAGCCAATAGTCTCTTCCTGTGAGGGTTGTCTTTACGTATGGGATATATTGGTGGTACTCACCTTCAACATCTGTAAGTACTCTATAATCACATCCACAAGCTCTTTCTTAATACTTGTCACTGAATTAGACAGGTAATCCTTCAGATTTTCACCTCTTGGAGTACTTGTAGTAGGGTTTTGGGAAGCTTCTATGACTACTGCATACACTGGTTGGGTTGATCCGAACACCATATTGGGGAATATGGGAATTTCCCATAAGTTTGGGACACGTGGTCAAATCTTTGGATTTTTCATAACTTGAACATTATAACTCCAAATCAAGCGCTCTATAGCTCAATAGATTCCATTTTTCAAGCGCTTTCCAATGATAGGCCACATCATATGGTTTTGAGAAATTTATGGGCATGTTATTCGGGTGCCACCTTTTTAGTATTCAAAAAATGGGAATTGGGAGATTCCCAAACTCACTAATATTGTATTTTCGGGAGGTCCTCTATTTTGGGTTTGATTCAGAGCTCTTCTTGAGACTTAGGGTTGTTGATTCCAGTGGGTAGGATTCCACTGTTGTTGAGTCACCATTGGGAGGAACTATTTGAGACCACTACTATTATGGTTTAACCATCATTTGAGGCATTGTTGTCTATGGCCACTATGGACTAGGTGCATTGTACTATGGCATTATTTGCATTTGGGGGTAGGGATAGGGAACTTTCCCTGGAATTTCATTTGGTGGGTATACCATTCTTGGCATGGGAGGAGGTAAGACTCCTCTTCTTGAGGTCATTGACAACCTTGCCTCAACTTCTTCATATAGTCTTGCACCTTCCACAATAGCTTGCAGATTAACTGATCTTTTCAATTCCTTAAACTTGCAAACTTCTAATTGTAGGCCTCTAAGGAACACTCCTTTCTTGATGTATTCATCCAAATGATGATTGGTCCATCTCTTCAGGATGGATTCCATTCACAAGACATAAGCTTCTACTCTTTCTCCAGGGGACTGATTTAAGTTCATGAACTCCTCCCGCATCCGCTCTTCCAAACTTTCATGCCTAAATTTAGTGAGAAATCCCAACTTCAAGTCGTCCCATGTGCCAAAAGTTTATGTTGCTTGTCTCTCATACAACTGAAATGCCACACCCTTGAAAGTGGTGGGGAATATTGCTAACCAATGCTCAGGGGTTCTTGTGTGGTTAGCCATGCATGCTACCACAAAGTGTGCTATATGAAGATTAGGATCTTCATTTTACTCTCCCTTAGAAATTGGCAATGGGACTACATTTTTTGGCATGTCTTTCATATTTTCACCTCTTGGAGTACTTATAGCACGGTTTTGGGAAGCTTTTGTGATTACTGCATATATTGGTTGGGTTGATCTGGGTGGTCCTCTATTCTGGTTCTAATTCAGAGCTCTTGTTGAGACTTGGGATTGTTGATTCCATTGGGGTAGGATTCCACTATTGTTGAGTCGCCATTGGAGGAACTATTTGAGACCACTACTATTGTGGTTGAACCATCATTTGAGGCATTGTCACCTGCGACCACTGTGGATTAGGTACATTGTACTGTGGAATTATTTGCATTTGGGGATAGGGATAGGGAACTTTCCCTGGAACGTTTGGAAGAGAGGGAGAGAGATAGAGTGGAGGGGAAGATGATCCTCAGCTCATGTTGTTCTTCTTCCATTATTCTTCCATCATACTAAACTGAAAGAGACTTATACACATAGGTATGACTAACCAAGACTAATTGTGGTTAAGTCACTAACTACACTAACTTATTGAATGTCACACACATGTATAGCTGTATCCAACTAATGTTGGTCACACACATAAAGATAGAGTGACTGAAGAGTAATGGGAGTTTGATATTCTAACACTCCCCCTCAAACTCAAACCATATGATAAACTCCAAGTAGCTATCTGAAATATATAAACTTTTCTTTACCAAGAGACTTGGAAAATATATCTACTACCCGGTCTTCAATCTTCACATGAAACAAGTCAATCTTCCTTGTAAGAACCATTTCTCTAATGAAATGGTAGTGAACCTCAATATGTTTGGACCTAGCATGGTAGACAGGATTGCTAGCCAACATAACACTGCTGAGGTTATCACAATGCAATCTCACTCTACTTTTTAGCTATATTCCCAAGCCCTTTAGCAGTTTCATTTACCAAACTGCTTTGCAAGCCGCTAAGGCAGCTCCTCTACTCAGCTTCTATACTAGACAATACAGTAGTAGGCTGTTTCTTACTCTGCCAACAACTGATCATACAGCTACCCAATCCAAATGCATAACCACTAGTTGACCTCATGTCATAGGCACAACTAGCCCAATCAGCATCAGTAAACCTTGTCAAGTCAAGGGATTTTCCATATGCATAAAATGTTAGATATGATCAATGCCCCACCCTCATTAGGTGCTACCAATGATCCATGGTGCTCAAAGTTGTAAGGCCCCCATTATGAGGAGAAGCCAAATGTGAGCCCGGACATTGGTTGAGTCCTGACTTGTATATCAGATGAGGTCTATGTGACCGGATGGCAAAAAGGTGACTGTTGTGGGTCTAATCTTTGGGTTAGACGAAGTGGTAAAGCTGGTAGCAACTCCCTGGAATATTCCCTGACCGACTAGTGGAGGCTTATATGGTAGGTCGGCAACCTAACGACCTTCGCGGGCTATAAAAGCTAAACCCCTTCGCAACCATCTCTCACTCATCTTTCACCCAGTCAGAGTTGTTGTTCGAGCTAGCCTTAAGCTCTTCACCTATCTTCTGTCTAGATCGCCATCTAAGCTTCACACAATGAAAGCGCCCGGGTGGACAAAGCCATCTTTGTATCAGTTATTTGGAGTTAAAGAATTTACTGATTCTCCTCTTATTTGTTGTGTACTCTCTATCTCTTTCTCAGATTCTGTTCGCTGCGCCGTGTAATATTTTACATGGTATCAGAGCCCAGGGGGCTCTAGAGATCGGAGAGCGTGCAAGAGGCAAAGGCTTCAACAGCAGGAAAGAAAAACTATGTCGACTTCGGGAAGCGGTTCTGGCGCATCAGGAAGCGGTGCAGGAGGTGGTGCTGCTGTACCGGCTATTCAAACACTAAGGATTCGTCCACCAACCTTCAGCGAAGGCAAGTTAGATGGTACAAACTACACCTTGTGGAAGTTCAAAATTACAACTATCCTTGATTCTTATGAGCTTCTGGAGACTGTGCTGGGGACTGACGCAGAACCACAGCCTACCCCCGACCCATCAAATCCTAGTGTGATGATTCCTCCGAATGCAGATCTTCTACGAGCTTGGAAACGAAGGAATGCAAATGCATTGTGTGCCTTAGTTACAAGCTGTTCTGACAGTGTTTTGACTCTGATTCAGCATACAACCAAAGCGTCAGAGGCTTGGAATGTACTAAGGAGTCAGTATGAAACACAAAACCAAACAAGGATTCAAAACTTGGAGAATCAACTAGCAGCGGAGAAGTTTGCTGAAGGAGAGACGGTTGAAGCATTCATCACTCGGATTAAGAATCTGCGCGACCGGATGGTTGGCGCTGGGATACAAAAGACTAGCGAAGAGCTAGCTCGGAGGTGTCTTCGGATTTGTCCACAAAAGTTTGATGGACTAGTAACTGCCCTTAATACTCAGGTGAGACCTCAAGCTTTGACTTTTGAGGAGTTTTGTGCATTATTAATGGAGTAGGAGTTGAGTCTGAAAGCCCGAGAAGAAGCAAAAATGGAGATGCCGTTGAGATATTGAGCTCCACTCGTGATACGCCAGGGTGACCGTTGTGTATTTATGTCACCGACTTGTCAGTTGCATATGCGATTAGTACACCGCCCATGAGTAATAGCTACATGACAGCTATCCTTATCTACTCTAGTTCGTGGCTCAGTTAGTATGCCACCTTAGTTAGTTGAGTTTGGTTTGAGACCCATATATAGGGTTCTTCTATTTCTTTGTAAGTGAGTTCTTTTGGCTCACACAACTAAGAAGAGGAAAACTGTTTTCAGCCTCCACCTCTGTGTGTATTCCCCCATTGTGCAAGCAAGAAAGCTACAAGTGAGACTCCTTCCTTCTCTCCCACAATCTTGAAATGGTATCAGAGCCTTGTTCGTGGTAAGGAGCTCAAGAAAGCAAGCCAAGCTCGCGGTGTTCTGGTAAGAGGAGCAGTGTTGCTTTCATTTTCTGTTTTGGGAGCAAATCTCTGCAGGTAGCACAGCCGGAAAGTGCAGGAGTGCATTGTCTTAGGTTGAGACGCCCTTCGCGGTGAAGCAAGAGGGCAGTATATGCTGCGGGAGATGGCTTTAGCCCTTGGCGACCTTGTTTTTTTTATTTGAGGCCATTTCGGGGCCTGTTTTGGAGGCGGAAGTTTTCTGCACGCACTCAGGAAAAGGCCCAGTTTTATGCTGTGCGACCACTGTTCTATAGGTCGGTGAAAAGTTACCACAGAAATTGCATCGTATGCTTATGTGCAGAGACATTGGGAGTTACAGAATCATCCTTGGTTCCTGTTTATGCAAAATCGTCACTAGGAAGTGACTGTGTGGTCAAATACCACTTTCGCCAGTTTTGCAGATTTGCCCTCGTGAGGGTGAAGCTGTGTTTTTTGCAATGACAGAATTTTTTGCAGTGTTCTGTAATGGCATCTGATTCTCTTTCACAGATTGTCACTGAAAAGCTTGACAAGAATAACTTCCAAGCATGGAAGTTTAGAATGATGAATTTCCTTATGGGAAAAGGATATTGGGAATTTGTTGCAGGAAATGAAGAAAAACCAGTTCTTCCTGATGTTCCCAATCAACAGCAAATGCAGGCATTTAAATCATGGCATGAGAGAGCCAGGAAAGTTATGTATTGGCTGTCTATCAGCATTTCAGACTCTATGATTGTGCATATTCAGGATGCAAGTACGCCAAAGGAGGCATGGGATACTTTGTCAAAAATGTATAGTACAAATACGCAAGCCAGGAAAATGCAGCTCAAGCAAGAGTTGCATAATGTGCAAAGAGAAAATATGAGCATCAATGACTACCACATGAAGGTGAAGAAGATTGCAGATGCACTTGCTTCCATCGGGTCGCCAGTGGAAGATGATGATTTAGTTTCTATGACCTTGAATGGTCTAGGAAAGGATTATGCACAGTTTCGGACATCCATTTCAGTTCGTGAAAGATTTCCTGATTTTGAGGAGCTGATTGCTCTTCTAATTTCTAAGGAGCAAAGAAATGGTGGTCCATCTTCTTCAGGAGGAACTTCAAAAGAAGCTGTCTTCTACTCAAATGCTGGAAGAGGTAGAGGCAGAGGTAGAGGAGGCCGATTTGGAGGCCGTGGCAGAAATCAGAATATGCAGCAAACTCAAGAAAACCAGTCCTATGGAGGAGGACGTGGTAACTCTAGAGGCAGGGGGAGCCAAAGAGGTCGTGGTGGATGGCAAAGAGGCCAAAATGCAAACAGTAATGTTGAATGCTACTACTGTGGTAAAATGGGTCATATGGCTAAAGACTGCTATAAAAAGCAGAATGACATCATGAATGGAAAACTGCAACAAGGGAATTATGCATCTTCTAGTAGATAGGGTGATGACAGAAATGAGCATTTGTTTATGGTGCAGCACATGAACAATTTTGTGACAAGTGCAGAAGAAAGCAAAGATGTATGGTATGTTGACTCAGGTGCATCAAACCACATGACAGGTCATGCAGAATGGATGGAGGATGCAAGGAAAATGGAAAAACCAGGATTTGTGGAGACTGGTGATGATACTGCACATCCTATTGTGCAGATTGGAAAAATTCCTTTGTCTATGCAGGATGGGAAAAAGAAATACCTGTCCGATGTATTTCATGTCCCGAATATCACCAAGAATCTGGTTTCTGTTGGTCAAATGGTTGAGCAGGGCTTGCAGGTCAGATTTAATCCTCATGGATGCTTTGTTGAGGATATGAAAAATAAAGGTCGCTTGATAGCAAAAGGAAAGAAGAAGGGCAGAATGTTTACATTGGATGCAGACATGTCTGAATTGAGTGCAGCAATGTTTGCACATGGGACCGGTGTAGTTGCAGATATTGATATTTGGCATAAACGCATTGGTCATGTTAATGTACAGCGACTTAAATCAATGCAGGCCCAAAATATTATTGCAGGATTGCCAAAATTCAAGGTTGCAGAAATGCATAAGGTATGTGAAGCCTGTCAGTTTGGAAAACAGGCAAGGAAACCATTTCCTAGACATGTTCAAGAGAGTAAGAAGCCATTGGAATTAATCCACTCTGATGTGTGGACTACTAAAGCTGCATCTCTTGGAGGCTGTCATTATTTTGTCAATTTTATTGATGACTATAGCAGAAAAGTTTGGGTGTATTTTATGAAAAAGAAAAGTGAAGTGTTTGGGCATTTCAAAACTCTTAAAGCTATGGTTGAAAAAGAAACAGGCTTGCAAATAAAATGCCTAAGGTCAGATGGAGGGGGAGAGTACCTCTCAAATGAGTTTGCAAGGTTCCTGCAAGAGCATGGCATAAAGCAGCAATATTCATGCAGTCATACCCCACAACAAAATGGAATTGCAGAAAGGAAAAACAGGCATATTGGAGAGGTATCTCGTGCCATGCTCAATGAAAAAGACCTGCCAGATTTTTATTGGGCTGAAGCAGTTGCTACAGCAGTCTATATAATGAACAGGACTCCCACTGCAGCAATACATGGGATGACTCCAGAGGAGAGGTATACTGGTAGGAAACCAGATATTTCTCATTTGAAAATTTTTTGTTGCATTGCCTATGTACATGTGCCAGATGAGTTGAGATCCAAGTTGGATCCAAAAGCTGAGAAGTGCATCTTTATTGGTTACTCTCTGCAGCAAAAAGGGTATAGATGCTATAACCCTTCTACTCATAAGTTTACAGTGAGCAGAGATGTTGTTTTTTATGAGATGAGTAGCTGGTATAAACCAGTAAATGTGATAGATGATGTAGATGCACAAAATGGTAATGCTGCACAGAATTCTCAACAGCAGTCACAAGATATTAGTGGACCTGGAGCGTCCTCTAGCAGTGGTTCACATTCTTTGCCATGGACAGGCAGATTGAGATCAGGAGAATCTTCTCAAGGTAGTGCAAATAGTGGTATGCAGGTGTCACGAAAAGGAAAAGAGAAGGTAGATCAGCCCATGGTTGATGTGAATGCAGGTCACTCTTATGTGGATGGTGAATCCAGTGGCTCAGAACAGAGCATTGATGATGAGTTGGGTATTCCTTCTATTGTTACACCTGGAGTAAGGAAGACCAGGGATGTTTTGAGAGCACCTGGGGGTGAACCTACTTTGCGCAGGTCAACCAGAGTTAGGTATCCTGTGGATAGGCTGAAATATGATGGATTTACAGCCATTCACTATGCATATATGGTCAAAGTGATACAGGAACCAGAACCCACTTCTTTTGAGCAAGCCATGGGAAAAGAAAAATGGGAGAAAGCCATGGATGAAGAAATGGATGCCTTGGAAGCAAATGCTACATGGGAATTGGTACCTTTGCCAAAAGGTAAGAATGCAATTGGCTGTAAGTGGGTTTATAAGGTAAAGCACAATGCAGATGGTTCTGTGAACAGATACAAGGCAAGATTAGTAGTCAAGTAGTATGCATAAACATATGGCATTGACTATGAAGAAACATTCAGTCCGGTTGCAAGGATGGCAACCGTAAGAGCAGTCATTGCTATGGCTGCATCAAAGGAATGGTCTTTACATCAGATGGATGTAAAGAATGCCTTCTTGCATGGTGATTTGCAAGAAGAGGTATATATGGAGCAGCCACCAGGTTATGTGCATGCTGTTCATCCTGAGTTTGTTTGCAGGTTGAAGAAAGCCTTGTATGGCTTGAAGCAAGCACCTAGAGCATGGTCTGACAAGATAGGACAGTATCTTGTCACTATTGGCTTTCAGATTTCCAAGGCAGATTTCTCACTTTATGTGAGAAAAACAGAGAAAGGTACTATGCTACTTGTCATTTATGTTGATGATTTGATTATGACAGGTGATAGTGATGAAGATATCCTTCATGTGAAAATGCTATTGAAGCAGAAGTTTGAGATGAAGGATTTGGGAGAGCTGCGTTATTTCTTGGGCATTGAGGTGATTAGATCACCAAGTGGGATACAGCTCTTGCAGAGGCAGTATGTATTGGACATGCTGTCCAAATATGGGATGACATGATATAAGCCTATTTCAGTTCCTTTGGAGCAGAATGTGAAGCTAAGCGCAGATGCAGGTGAGCTTCTGGAAGACCCTACTATGTACAGACGCATAGTAGGAAGCTTGATTTATATGACTATTACCAGGCCAGATTTGAGCTATGCTGTTGGATTGGTAAGTCAGTTTATGCAGGCTCCAAGGAAACCGCATTTGGATGCGGCTAGACGCATACTCAGGTATGTGAAGTCCACATTGCAGTATGGACTATTTTATGAGACTGGGGTTCAGATACAGTTGCATGGATACACTGATGCTGATTGGGCTGGTAGCATTTCTGATAGACGATCTACCAGTGGATATGTGTTCTCTTTTGGGAGTGCTGCAGTCACTTGGAGCAGCAAGAAATAGCCTACGGTTGCCTTATCCAGCACAGAGGCTGAGTACAGGGGTGCAGCAATGGCTGCATGTGAGGTAGCTTGGTTGCATAAGCTACTTTATGATATGCATCAGCCCTACAGATGGGCCAGTTGTCATTTATTGTGACAATATGAGTAGTATACACTTGGCAAATAACCCAGTCTATCATGCTAGAACAAAGCACATTGAGGTGCATTATCACTATGTGCGAGAGAGGGTTTTACTAGGTCTTATTGATCTAGTTTATGTCAGCACAGAGGATCAGGTAGCTGACATATTTAGGAAGGCATTGGGCGCAGAGAAGCTGCGCAAGTTCAGAGACCTGCTTGGTGTGCAGGAATTGGGATTGAGCTCGAGGGGGAGTGTTGAGATATCGAGCTCCACTCGTGATACGCCAGGGTGACGGTTGTGTATTTATGTCACCGACTTGTCAGTTGCATATGCGGTTGGTACACCGCCCATGAGTAATAGCTACATGATAGCTATCCTTATCTACTCTAGTTCGTGGCTCAGTTAGTATGCCACCTTAGTTAATTGAGTTTGGTTTGAGACCCATATATAGGGTTCTTCTATTTCTTTGTAAGTGAGTTCTTTTGGCTTACACAACTAAGAAGAGGAAAACTGTTTTCAGCCTCCACCTCTGTGTGTATTCCCCCATTGTGCAAGCAAGAAAGCTACAAGTGAGACTCCTTCCTTTTCTCCCACAATCTTGACAGATGCTGCATTCTCTACCAATGCAAAAGTCAAAGGTGTTTCCTCCACCAAAAATGATGGTGACAAAAAGAAGAAGGGCGGCAAGAAGAAGTTTCAAGGAGAGTGCTTCTACTACAAGAAGAAAGGACATGCAATTGCAGATTGTCGTGTCAAGAAGGCAGATGAAAAGAATGGTACCCTTAAAAGTAAAGGGAAAGAGACAGCCAATACGGCTGAAGCAGAGTTGGAATTATTCATGGCGACCATTGAGAAAGTGTGCTCCTCGGTGCAAGAAGAATCTACCACTGACTCATGGGTGTTGGATAGTGGGGCCTCCTGTCACATGACCAACAAGAAAGGTCTATACAGTTCTATGCAGCCTCTACAAGAATCCATCACTGTGACGGTTGGAAATGATGCTAAATGCCCTGCTGCGGGCACAGGTACTATTTCTTTTGTTGCTGCAAATGGTGAAGTCAAAAAGCTTTCAAATGTGTTGTATGTTCCCGAAATTAGGAGAAATCTTTTATTAGTTGCTGCCATAACTGATCTTGGTCATGAAGTGAGGTTCAAGAAGACAGGTGCAGAAATTATTGATAGTGCTGGCACAATTGTTGGCAAAGGAGAAAGAAGGAACAACCTGTATGAGCTAAGTGCTCTTACAGCCACCGCTGGAGTGGGCACAAGTAAGCTTTGGCATGAAAGGTTTGGACACATCGGATTTGCAGTATTGAAGGAGATGCAAAAGCAAGGTATGGTTGCTCACCTACCTACAATAACTGAATTGAAGGAACCATGTGAAGCTTGTATGATGGGCAAGCAACAGAGAAAGGCATTTCCACAAGAAAGCAAGAATAGAGCACAGGCTCCTCTAGAGTTGGTGCATGCTGACTTGTGTGGTAAGATGCCTACACAGGCCTTGGGGGGATCTTCTTATTTTATGTTGATTGTCGACGACTACAGTAGGAAGATATGGGTGTACTTCCTTCGTGATAAGGCTCAAGCTTTTGGTAAGTTTAAAGAATGGCTAATACTTGTTGAGAATGAAACAGGGAAAAGTGTGAAGAAATTTAGAACAGATGGTGGTGGTGAGTTCAACTCAAAGGAGTTTGAAGGCTTTTGCAAGAGCAAAGGGATCAAGTGTCAATTGACGACGCCTCACACACCTCAGCAGAACGGTGTTGTGGAACGCAGGAATCGCACCATTGTGGAGATGGCAAGATGCATGCTAAAGGGCAAGGGATTGCCTAACCATTTTTGGGCTGAAGCTGTTAATACTGCAATCTACATTCTAAATCGGAGCTACACAAAGGCTCTCAAGGGAAAAACACCTCATGAGGCTTACACTGGTAAGAAACCATCTGTTTCACATTTCAGAATTTTTGGATGTGAATGTTATGCACATGTTCCAGATGAGAAGAGAAACAAGTTACAACCAAAAAGCAGAAAATGTATCTTCTTGGGTTATAGTGATGAGCAGAAGGCTTACAAGTTATATGACCAAGAGGCAAAGAAGATCATCGCGAGTCGTGATGTGGTGTTCAAGGAGGAGCCGCATACAGTGGAGGAGGAGAAGGCAAGTTCTTCCACTTTATCATCAAGCGAAGAAGTAGTCCATTATGAACGTGTCCCAAGAGCTATCCCTATCCTTAAGGAGGAGGAAGCATCATCTTCAGATGATGAGGAAAAAGTTCACCAACCTGACATCACCCCACCGAAAAAGCCATTGCCGCACTGGGTGAAGCAGCTCTATGACCACAATAATCCTATGCCTGCATCTGTTGAGGAGAAGGCAGACGGAACAAGGAGGTCTCAAAGAATAGAGGAGCAAAGGAGGGCTTCTGCTCACATAGTCAATATGGCCTTGATGGTTGAGATTATGAGAGAAGTAAATGAGCCAACTGACTTAGAAGAAGCACTTGCAGATCCATCATGGAAGGATGCTATGCAGGCGGAGTATGACAGCATAATGAAGAATGACACTTGGGAGCTAGTGGATCGACCAACAAAGCGGAAGGTTATTGGCACCAAGTGGATCTGGAAGGTAAAGTACAAGGCCGATGGTACCTTAGAAAAGTACAAAGCTAGACTAGTTGCCCAAGGATTTTCACAAGTTGAAGGGTTTGATTTTCAAGAGTCAATTGCCCCAACTGCCAGAATGACCACTATTCGCACAGTACTTGCAGTGGCTATCCACAAGAAGTGGCCAGTGTACCAAATGGATGTTAAGTCAGCGTTCTTAAATGGTGACCTCAAGGAGGAGGTGTACGTGGCTCAGCTACTAGGGTTTGAGGCCCCCCATTCTGAGAACAAAGTGTGTAAACTGAAGAAGGCATTGTATGGGCTGAAACAAGCCCCCAGAGCATGGTACCAGTGGATAGATAGGTTCTTTTTAAACCTAAACTTCAAAAGATGTGCCTCAGATGCTAACTTGTATGTTTACAGGGATGGTAAAAAGTCTGTAGTGATTGTCCTATATGTGGACGACCTTCTTATTACAGGTGACTATGAAGATATGATCAACCAACTCGAAAGGCTTTGAGTTCTGAGTTTGAAATGACAGACTTAGGCTTGCTGCACTATTGTTTGGGGATTGAAGTCAGGAAAGATCTTCATCTCTCAGAAGAAGTATGCATGGGAGATCTTGAAGGCATTTGGCATGACCAAGTGCAAGGAGATAGCTACACCTATGGAGGTGAATGCAAAGTTATCCGTCGAGGATACATCAGCATTAGCAGACATTGGGAGGTATAGGAGGTTGGTCGGCAGTTTGATCTACTTGTGTAACACCAGACCAGATATCAGTTTTGCTGTTGGTGTTTTGAGCAGGTTCTCAAACAAACCTCATGAGAGTCATTGGAAGGCTGGGATGCGGGTGCTCAGATACTTGAAGAAAACTCTTGACTATGGTATCACATACAGTTTCGGAACTTCTCTTGTGGGGAACTGTGACTCAGATTGGGCAGGAGACATTGATTCCAGGAAGTCAGTTTCTGGTTATTGTTTCTCTTTGGGTTCAGGAATTTTCTCTTGGATTAGTAAGAAGCAACCAACAGTGGCATTGTCTTCTACCAAAGCAGAGTACAAGGCAGCTTGTTTTGCTGCATGTGAGGCCGTATGGTTGAGAAGGATTCTATGGCATATGGGAGTGTAGGATGAAGAACCAACTGTGCTGAGATGTGACAATCAGAGTTGCATCGCCATTGCAAAAAATCCAGTGTTTCATGCACGCACCAAATATATAGAGATCCAATATCACTATGTGCGCCAACAGAGGAGAATGGAGCAGATATCTTCACCAAAGCACTTACGAAGGATCTGCTTCAAGTTCATCTTCAGAGACTTGGCATTGGGCTGAGGAGATAGTTCACCTATGGGTGGACATTGAGGGGGGGTGTTAGATATGATCAATGCCCCACCCTCATTAGGTGCTACCAATGATCCATGGTGCTCAAAGTTGTAAGGCCCCCATTATGAGGAGAAGCCAAATGTGAGCCCGGACATTGGTTGAGTCCTGACTTGTATATCAGATGAGGTCTATGTGACCGGATGGCAAAAAGGTGACTGTTGTGGGTCTAATCTTTGGGTTAGATGGAGTGGTTAAGCTGGTAACAACTTGAGGCGCATTGCATCGAGTTGCGGTCTTCACCTTTCTTCTGTCTAGATTGCCATCTAAGCTTCACACAGTGAAAGCGCACAGGTGGACAGAGCCATCTTTGTATCAGTTGTTTGGAGTTAAAGAATTTACTGATTCTCCTCTTATCTGTTGTGTACTCTCTATCTCTTTCTCAGATTCTGTTCGCTGCGCCGTGTAATATTTTACATAAAATAGCCCATAACCTGTAGGACCCTTTACATATCTCATGATCCTCATGACTACATCTAAATGTGGATTGCGAGGCTTCTACATGAACTGACTAATCAGCCCCACTACATAACATAAGTCAGGGCAAGTAATAGTCAAGTATGTCAAGCTACCCAAATACATGGTTACATTCTCTATGCCATTCCCAACATCAATCTACAGCTTGACATTTTGATCAAGAGGTGTCTCCATAGGCTTGCATTCAGCCATACCATACTTCTCTAACATGTCATGAGCATATTGCTTTTGTAGAGCAGCCATATATCTTGAGGCGTAGAGAGTACCTCAATCCCAAGAAAATACTTTAGCTCACCAAGGTCTTTGACTCTGAATTCAGCCTCTAAACATGATTTAATTTCAGCAATGCCCTCTTCATCATCTCCAATGATGATAAGATCATCTACATAAACCACTAGAAACATAGATCCATGATTTGTCTTCTTCGTGAATAGACTGTGATCTGCATCACCCAATCTAAATCCATGTTGCTGTAAATAACTATTGATCTGAGCATTCCATGCTCTAAGTGCCTATTTTAGTCCATATAAAGCCTTTTTCAGCTTATATACATGTGTAGGAAAGTCCAAGTGAATATAGCCTTCAGGCTGCTCCATATATACTTCCTCAACCAAAAACCGCTCAAGAAAGCATTCTTGACGTCCATTTGCCATGATTTCCAGCCTTTGCATGCTGCCAAAGCAATGATAGTTGTGCCTGTTGTCATTTTAGTCACTGGACTAAAAGTCTCCTCATAGTAAATGCCATATTGCTGTGCATACCCTTTTGCAACCAACCCGGCCTTATAGTGTTCTAACGAACCATCTGTGACTTGCACTTAACCTTGTACACCCATTTGCAGCCAATGGGGACTTTGCCTTCAAGAAACTCAACTAATTCCCATGTCTCATTTTTAGCCAGGGCTGCATACTCCTCATCCATGGAAGCACACCAGTTATCATCTATAACTACATCATCAAACTTTGTAGGTTCTTTGTAACCTGTCACACTAGTCATATATGCATAATGGCGGGCTGAATAACCAGTGTATGTAAACCTGTCAACTCATTTTCTGACTCTCTTAGATCTTTGTAACTGTGGCTCACTCTGAGCTTGCCTCTCATGAGGCGGTACATAACAACTCTGCCTTGCTCCAGGTGTCATAATAGATGAAATGCCCAACTCACCATCCAAACTGACACTATTAGATGACTCATAACCTGTTGTAAGTGGACTTATCACGTCCTCAAGCATTTTTTCTTTTCCCTTATCCAATCTCCCCCTCACTGACATATCTGTGTCAGTGGACATAGGAGTACAACTCCGCAAGCGTCTTGACGAAGGACTTATTGTAGGTGATCCATCACCTATAGGACCACTCATAGATGTACTCAATGTAGGTGTATTTTTAGCATTACTAGTGCTGGCTGATCCATCAATATAGCCACTATAAGAGGATTACCATACCATGATGCCAGCTCATCAAAAACAACATCTTTGCTAATCAATGTCTCATGTGTAGATGGTACATAACACTTGTAAGCTTCCTGGTCTTGTGCATAACCAAGGAACACACTCTTGACAACTTTATGATCCAATTTATTCCTCTTTTCATTAGAAATATGCACATATGCAATGTTGCCAAATACCTTCAAGTGTGAAATGTAAGGCTTATGACCATACAACCTCTCATATGGAGTTACATCATGAATCTCTGCTGTAGGGGTTCTATTCATCACATAGACAGCAGTCACTACTGCTTCAACCCAATAACCATTTGGAAAACTCTTCTCATTCTCAGCATAGCTCTTGCTGATTCCATCAGTACCCTATTTTTCCTTTCTGCTACACCATTTTGCTACGGTGTATAGCTACAAGTTAAATGTCTTTTAATCCCATGTTTAGCAAGGTACCTGTCAAAGTAATTAGATACATATTCTCCACCTCCATTTGATCTAAGACATGAAATTTTATAGCTCAACTCATTTTCAGTATGCTTCTTGAAGTTCATGAATGCATCGAACACATCATCTTTATGTTTCAGTATGTAAAGCCAAGTATACCTGTTGAAATCATCAATGAAGGATATATAGTAACGAGCACCACCAAACGAAGCATTATGAGATGGACCCCATACATCTGAATGTACCAACTGCAAGGGTTGTGAGCTATTCTGTACATGTCTCATAAATGGAATTCATGCTTGCTTTCCAAACTGACATGCATCACATACATGTCCAAAGTCATGATACTTGAACTTAGGCAGTCCAAGCACAATCTCCTTCTACTACATAGATTTTAGCTTTTATACATTCACATGGCCAATCCGCTTATGCCATATCTCAACATCCCATATAGTACCATCATCATGTGCAAACATGGCTGCTGTCAATTCTGGAATCGATGCATCAAGTGTAAACATTCTACCATCTCTTCGGCCTCTAGCAATCAATTTGCAGCCATTACCATATTCTTCAACAAAGCATCCATCTCGATTAAATCTCACCTGCATATTCTGTTTTGCCATCTATCCAACTGACAAAAGATTCTTGGTTATTTTAGGTATATGTAGTACATCATGTAGGCTCTTTTTCTTACCTTCAGGCACAACAACAGAACAATTCCTGTGTGTTGAATGTCATGTTGGGTGTCATCCCCAGTACACACATAACCATGTGAACCTGCAACCATCTCATCAAACCATTCTCCATGGGGTGTCATATGATTTGAAGCCCTTGAATCAATGTACCATCTCTCATCTCTGTTCTACCTAGATGCATTCTCAGACACATGTTGCATGGTAAACAATCTGTCAACCTGCTCATTATGAGCACCGCTAGAAGATGCACAGTGCCCATGTTTTTTTCCCTTTGCCTTCATATCTCCCTGCTTCTTGTAAAAATCATTTGCAATGTGTCCATATATGTTGTAGTAATGACAGTCCTTATCTCTGTTTGACTGATCATTTGACCTGGCATGAACCAGATCCACCACCTCTACCATGGGGTGATCTCTCCCTGCCTCTAAAGCCGCCAGATCCACATTGGCCCTGTGTATTTGTGCCATTCTAGGCATTCTGCTAATGCTATCCATAAGTGTTTTGAGTGTCTCCTTGACCTCAAAAAGAGCCATGGCCTCTGCCGCCTCTACCACGCTAGCTAGAATAAAGAATAGTGTCTCTTCTTTGAGATGTACTAGAACCTGTATTCAGCCCAAGCTTAACTTCCTCATGTAGCAGCAAAGCAATTAGCTCATCCCAATCAGGGGATTCATCTCTCACAGAAATAGATGTATCAAATGCTTTATACTCTTTGCCAAGTCCATTCAATGTCACTGCAATCATATCATCCTCAGACACAGAAGATCCAATAGTGGCAAGCTGATCAGCTATGTTCTTGATCTTTGTATAGTGTAGTCCTGAATGCTTTTTCCATTCCTAGACATGTTATTGAACTATTGCTTTAGTTGAATCTTTCTTGAATGTGTTACATTTCCATAATTCTTCATGAGTATGTCTCATGCATCCTTTGGAGAACTGCATCCAGTAATCTGTATAACCATAGCATGTGATATACATAAGAAAAACCAAAGTAACACCTTGCATGCTCTCTTAGTCTATAGCTTATGAGCCCTTTTCTGATATTTATCGGATTCCTTTCATGCATTTCAGGTTCAGCCTCATCACCTATACATAAGTCCCAATGCATTTCAGGTTCAGCCTCATCACCTGTACATAAGTCCCAATAACCTCTACCAACCAAAAAATTCTTCATATGGAACTTCCATAAAGCAAAATTTTTGTTGTCTAGCTTTTCTCCCACAATTTGAGTGATATTGTCAGTGCATTGAGCATGTTCCATAGTTGTAGCTTAGGTATTCAGTGATGTATATCATCTCTCGATGATTATTTTGAGGACACACCAGTCACACTTGACCTCCCTTGGATTGACACTCTGTTTGAGAATACAGGAGGGCAACCCGATCCTTAAACCCATTATTGTTGTCCTCACAATCGCTTGTGCAAAGGTTGTATGCCTTGTGCGCATTTGATTGTGCAGTAGTATATCCTACACTATAGTGGCATATAGTGCGAGAAGGAAGGCCAGGGAGCCTTATAGTGTAGTGCACAGGAACAAATCGTGTATTGTGCATGGAGAGGCACAGCCCGTGTGTGCAACCCTCCATTCCACACAACTCACCTCTCATTTGAATTGAAGGGAAAGGATTAATCACTCACCCCACCCTCTATCTCATGCTCTGTTGATAAATACAGAGGGTAGCCCATACTCACAGCCCATCCTATTAGGATGAAAGCTCACTTCATTCAATTGTTTATCGATGAAGATCACTTCATCTTTTGCTAGCATCAGGGAGTTGATTACGAGGCATATCCAATGAGGTAGCCCATATATTTGTTATTGTAGATTTTTTGGAGATCATGTTATCTGTGTTAGGGAATAATATGTTCTCATGGGACTACACAGATAGCACATGAAGGAAGGGGGCTTTGGAATTTCTTCTAGAAAAGTTTCTACTGATGATTCTGCTATATCAAACTATAGGGCATTACCACCTTTTACACAACCAGCTTCTCGTCCAAGGATTTTTCCACCTTTTCTCGGAACGAGGCCTGCTATGACAAGGAATTGCTTCATTTTCTCCCATAACAAATTGTTTTGTTTTTGTTTTTTTTGTTTTTTGTTTTTCTTTTTTCTTCTTTCCTACTCCCGAGGGTGTTTCCACCTTTTCTCGAAGAATAGGTTGGCATGACAAGGACTGAAGTCCTTTTCTCCCACTAGCGATATATTTTTATTGTTTTCTTATTGTTCTTTCTTATTATATTTGAATCATCGAATGGAAGAAACGCCAAGTATCAAAACCATCCTTGCCACCTCTATTGTATTAGAGGGAAGGGAAGCCAAGGAGGAGGAGAAGGTGGTTGTGAGGGGCAATCAAGACACAACCATAGCATCAAGATCATCAAGATGGTTATCAGGAACATTAGGTAAAGGCATATCGACCTTCGTACAAGGCATGAGGAAACTATCAACGGTGATTGTTAGGATCCCCAAGGGGGTAATACTTGTTAAGGAGATAGCCATAAATAAGGAAACATTTGAAGCATCGACTATCTGGACTTCGACTGAGCCAGTGAGCCATTCAGATTGACAGCAAGTACCTTATAAGGACCCATCCAGCATTTTTGAAGCTTGCTAGGAAACTTGCCAAATCGTGAATCATAGGCCAAGACAATATCACCTATCTTAAACTCCTTGTGCTTGTGATGAAGCTGTCATGATAGGCCTTTCATCAGGCCTGTGTAGCTTTAATGCACTGTAAAGCCATCCTGCAGATCTCATCTAGACATTCTAAGTGTAGGAGATGTAATTGAAGGTACTCAGCATCTCCTAAGTGATCTTTGATAGCCACACGTAGAGAGGGTAGCTTAAGTTCAATAGAGAAGGTGGCTTCTGTAACATACACCAACTGGAAGGGTGTCTATCCTATAGTTGCCTTATGGGAGGTTTTGTATGCCCGGAGGGCCTCTATAAGTTGATCATTCCAATCATGATGATGTGCAGAATCATCCTTGTCAAGATCAAGCAGAGGATGCGATTGGTGACTTCAACTTGTCCGTTGGCTAGGGGACTGGCTATGGCAGATCTTATATAGTTCTGTCAATTCTTCCATGATTTTGTTAAGGAAGTCGGTACCTCTATCTCACTGACGAGCTCTACGGGACTGCCAAAATGGGTGATGATATTCTCGTATAGGAATAAGGCCATGCTATTACCATCATTCTGCTTCAAAGATTTAGCTTCACACCACTTGGTGACATAATCTATATATATGAGGATGTATCTGTTCTTCTTCAGTCTGGTGGGGGGATCCATTGGACCTACCAAGTTGATGCTCCACTTTTTGAATGGCTTCAAGTAAAGGATAGGTTGTAGTGGGATGGCACTAGTCTTGGTGGGTCTCCCCATCCGTTGACTATTGGGGATAAAGGCGCCTCTGCCTAGCCGCCCATGTATTACTACACTGACAGTCACTGCCACCGCACACTGCAAGTGGCGGGTGCCCATCACCATCACTTTATTCTCTATTCTTTTAATGACAATTTGAATAAAGGAAGGCCCAGTCACACATTGTGACTGTTGGAGTTCCCATTTCTTGTCTCTCTCTTTCTTGCTCTTGCTCTCCTGCCATAGCTCTCGAGTGCGAGCTTTGATCCTTCTCACCTTTCAACTGGTATCAGAGCACGGCTTTCGACTCTTGAGCTTGGCTCGTGGCATTCTCAGCTTCCCATCGACTCCCCACTTGCATTGGGTCTCCTTCCCTGCAGCCATATCCGACCTTCCCGAGCTCCCATCACTCCACGGCTTCTCGAGTTTCTTCCCGGCCTATTGGGTCTCCTTCCCTGCACAGCCATATCCGACCTTCCGGAGCTCCCGTCACTCCTCGGCTTCTTGAGCTTCTTCCCGGCCTATTGAGGCACCCTTAGGGCATTCAAGCAAAGGTATTTGCTCATTTTCTTCAGGATTTACTTTAGTTCTCAGGTCTCACATGCTGTAAACAAGATTAGGGTAGCCACCATTGAAGCTCCCTTGCTTCATATCTCACTTGCCTTTGAACAAGACTTGTTGGGGCTCATTGTGGGCCACCATTGACCACTTCTCTTGCCCACCAACACCTCAAACTTCAGCCATGTGATCAGTAGGCCTCCCCTATAGATCTGGACATTTTGCGCCATCTTTTTGTAGCTTGTGTACAACACCAAAGCAGTCCCCCTACTTCCTAGTGGTCATTAGCATGATGTTTGGGCTTCATAATGCACTCTTGACATGGTCTATGGCTTGGTCTTGAAGGCTTGAGCATTGGACATTGATTTGGGGCTGATTCAAACACTATTTGGGATTGTTTACAGCAGTTCACAGTCATGTTATGCTGATGCTACATTGACAGTAAATGCTATGCTTGTCTAGGCATACATAGTCAACCAGTTTGATGCCTATTGAATGCCGATCGACTTGGGGATGGATTGCACATGTTATGCCATCATTTTTGGAAAAATTTACATACTAAAATTTCTCAGTTTTGACAATCATTCTTGGCTATAATAACAGTGGGCTGAAGCTCATTTGATTGCTTTGGGTTATGCCTATTGATTGCAAGTTATGTCTTGGATATATGCAATGAAGTATTGATCTTCGGGGTACGACTTCGAGCTTGGATTCCATTCCGGATGATTTTGGAAGAGCTTTGACATTACACACTCATTGATATGGTTCATGCTTGACAGTGGTATATGCTTTGACAATGATGCTCTTTGGGTTTATGCATACCCATTGCCTACCGCTTGATGCTCATGTCTCGGTTGATTATCCTATGCATATGTTGAGCTTGAGCACTCATTGAATCTCTATCTTGGATGCATTTTGGATTATCTAGAGTTGTCTTGGATGTTACTTGGCTTGTTAGAGTTTATTGCGATGTATGTCTTACTCATGGATGCTACCTACAGTTGCTTTTGTAGCCGTCATGCTCTTGGGATGCTATTGAGGCATTGCCTTGGTCACCTATCTTTGGCATTTTGACTTGGTTTGATTGAGCTATTGAGCTCATTTATCCACCTTTTGTGCCAGTGGGAGCATCTTGTATGCTTGACCAACATTGAGCAAGAAGTTTATGCTATTTGAGCATTTTGCAAATACTTGAGACTTTGGGATCTCTTACATTTGGATGTTGCATGGTTCATGCACTGATGTCTTGGAGTTGCTTTTGACTTGAGCTTGGGCTTTGCACTCTTGTGAGCATACACCTACTGGTGTCAGGTCTTGCCAGTGTTATGTATACTTTGCCCTATCGTACTGACGGATGCTTTGGTGACATGTTTGGGTGTTTTCTTAGGGTCTTGATGACTGTTTGGTGCTGATTTATGCCCGTTTATGGCTGGTCATGTCTTGGTTGTCATTTATTGACTTGGTGCAGTGATTTGGTCAGCAGCAGTTGACTCTCACAGTACCTTGCTATCATTTATTACAGCAAGCATATAACTCCGGACTGACATGGATTTTTCATGCTGAAATATTCTGAAATGATGTACTTTCACTATTACTTGGTGGGCAGTAGCTTTGGTTACACTTTTCTTGCCATTTTCTCTCGATTTTGGTGTTTTTGTCATTTTCTGTAGTAAACAACAAGCAGTTTTGAACTGTCTACAGTCTTCCAGTCTGCATTATAGCGAGTTCGTCCACTGATCATGCTATTTTCAACATCACTAAGCTTGACAGTACGAATTACTCTTATTGGAAGAGCCAGATTTGGTAGGTGTTGGTGCAGAAATCGCAGATCAAACCATTGAGGTTGAGCAGGCATCCACCTACAACTATACCAGATGAGGAATGGCTTGAGCTTGATGAGTTATGCAAGTCCACTATTGTATTATCTCTCACAGAACAGGTTCATTACAATGTATTTGAGGAAGAACAGAGTGCATGGCAGTTGTGGGATAAAATCAAGAATCTCTATGATAAGAAAAGTCCAGTGAGTCAGATGTATTAGCTGAAGCAGCTTATGGATCTACAAATGAAGGAGAATGTGACTATGTCTGCTCACTTGAGCGAGTTCCATGCTATACTCAAGAACTTGACTTCGTAGGACATCACTTTTGCAGAGGATGTCACTCCTCTTTTCTTGCTTGGTACTCTTAATGAGTCATGGGATGTATTCCGCACTGCATTATGTGCCTCTACTGCTACCTTGAAATTATCTAATGTTGAGAGTGCTCTTCTGCAGGAAGAGGTTAACCCTAAGAATTTGGATGCCTCTCGTGTGTCACATGCTATGACAGTTAGAGGCAGGAATGATGGATATGGAAAGCATGGCAGTGGTAGTGGCCATGGACGGGATTCTCAGAAATCTCGGTCCAAGTCTCGTGGGAAGTTACGTAGCAAATCCCGTGGCAGGAATGCACATGTTACTTGTCACCATTGTGGGAAAAAGGGCCATATTAGGCCACAATGCCATGAACTACGCAATGAAAGGTGCAAATATAAGGGGAAAGACAAAGTGCATGATAAGTCTTCTGGCGCAGCATAGTGCCTGCAATGTCCAGTGTTAAAATTGAAGAGTTAAATATTACGCAGCTTGAGGATGTTGATGATGATTATATCCTTGCAGCTTCATCTAGTGCTTCATAGATGATAGAGATACACTCTATGTATGCAAAGTGTTGGCTCTTGGACTCAACTGCATCCTTTCATGTGACACCTTGCCAAGAGTGGTTTCATTCATACCATACTGTTTCAGGTTCTGTGAGTTTGGATGATGATAGGTCTCTTGATATTGTGGACATTGGTGATGTTAGGCTGCAGTTTCCTTCTGGCAGCAATTTTCTTATGTAGGATGTGCGTCATGTCCCTGCTTTGACATGCAGTCTCATGTCAGCTGGATAGCTTGATGATGTAGGATATCATGTATGTTTTGGAGACTCTGCATGGAAGATCACTCGTGGCAGACTTGTGATTGCGAGAGGTGCTAAGGCTAATAGCCTCTATCCCTTGATTGTATCAGCTTCTTCCCTTGATCATGTTTTTTCTATGGATTCTATCCCACATGTATCTCTTTGGCATGCCCATTTGGGCCATATGTCTTTGAAGGGAATGAAAATACTTTCTGGTTTGTAGTACTTACCGCCCCTTGATTATGCATGTTTTGATTCATGTGAGCATTGTCTTTATGGCTGGCAGACTAGGTCTACACATAAGAAGTCGGGTAGGACACGCATGAGTGAGCCCTTGGCATTGGTACATTCGGATGTCTGTGGGCCCATGGCTTTTCACTCTATGGGTGGTGCAAAGTATTTTGTTACTTTCATAGATGATTTTTCACGGAAAGTTTGGGATTATCCCATTAAGCTGAAGTCTGATGCCTTGGCTATGTTTCAGAGATGGCTTGCATTGGTTGAGAACCAGTCTAGGGGCTAAAATACCTAAGGACAGATAATGGGGGTGAGTATGTCTCATGTGCTTTTGAGCATTTATGTGATGAGAGGGGTATTAAGCGTCAGTTGCCCCCTACACTCCCCCTAGAATGGTTTGGTTGAGCAAATGAATAGAATCATCAAGGAGCATGTACGCAGTATGCTTAGCCATGCAGGCCTACCACAGAGTTTTTGGGCTGAGGCAATTAGTATAGCTGTGCATGTCATAAACATATCACCTTCTAGTGGTTTGGATTTCCAGGATGCAGAGGAGGTATGGATTGAAAAACCTCCCTCTTATGCGCATCTCCGTGTCTTTGGATGTGAGGCATTTTGCCATGTGCCCAGGGACAAGAGAAGTAAGCTGGATCCTAAGAGTGTTAAATGCATTTTCCTTGGTTATGGGGATGCAGGCAAGATGGTTTACTGTCTCTGGGATCCGTAGGCACAAAAAGTCATCCGGAATCATGATGTAGTCTTCCATGAAGACAAGATGCATCGGCAGCCTGAGAGAGTCATTGAGTTCCGCATGGTCATACTTCAGGAGGAGCAGAGAGCTCTGATGGACCTAAAAACGGGCCGGCACTGGCTCATGCACTAGCCGGACCTCGTCACTACGCACAAGACAACCCCTCGGCCTCGCGGCCAGGAGCGTCTATCAAAATCTCTGCCTTCCTAAACATTGCGTTTGTAATACGTTGTAGTCCAACTGATCCTAGCCCAATATTACTCCCCAGAGGGAGTTCCTTTCACATAGCCAAAAGGCTCGAATCACATACACATGGGGTTCCTCCTACGGCTGAATGCCGTCAACCCTCTGCGACTCTCCTACACCTTGGGGATTGGCCCCTCGATGCGTCGCTCAACATATAGACATTTCGCACAAACGTCGCTCAAGGTACTAGATAAGCGTGTCCAGGAATGTACCATTATCCTTACTTGATCTCCCCTTTAGGATCGCACGACTAGCCTACAGCATGGGTATCTCACTGCCTCTCAACGTAGGTCATGTTCTAATAAACCAATTGCAATGCATGTCCAGGAGCTGATCACTGATACTTTTAAATTCTTTTCATGATCTATGCATTTCGTGGATGTCTAGTGCTCAAACATTTAGTAAAACAGTATCGTGCACAAGTGCAAAAACATCCTTTTAATGGTTTCTTTCTAACGATTGTATGCTTCGTTGCATGGCATTTTACGGCTTTTTCCCTTATTTTTCATATCAAAAGCGGACAAAACCGAACTAAAACACGGAAGCAAGGCTGATCTGAAGCAAATCTTCATGCCTCAGCCTCACTATACATTCACGGATATTATTCATAATTTTCCCCATTTTCCGAAGCCCAAAATATAATTTTCCCCTATTTTTTTAGGGTTGTTCCACCATTTTCTTGCAATTTTCCCCATTTTCTTCCATTTTTTAATTGCGGAAAATAAAGTTAAGCTTATGGGCTATGGCCCTTAGTTCATTTCAGCAGAAAAAGAATTTTAGTAGGTGTGGATTAATTTATTGCATCATTTTTAGCCCAAAAAACCCTATTTGCCTTCATTTTTATGGTTTTTCGTGTCTCGGTTTTCTATTTTCTGCTATCCCACACATGTTTTTCTGATTTTTAAATGAAGAACAGCCAGAAAACAACTCAAAGCACGACATACTCAAAACTCAATCCATATGAACACATTTTTATCAACCAAATTTGCATCAAAAGGCCATTTTCTTTGTAAAAATAATTATTACCGTGTCTTGCGGGTTTTCCCATTAAATTTGGCACGTCCCACGATTAATTTCCAGCCATGAATTCTGCTTGGAATCAGCAATCTACAATGATTTGGCATTGCCCTTCAGTCTCGTCAAGAATCAGCATCCATCCGACCATCCATTTCCATTCTACTCTTCCACGCACGAACGGGGGTTAAGAGGAGAGAGAGGGAGGAGAGAGAAAGATTGATTTTCTCTCTCTCCAACCAGGCCACCATCTTGCGCGCGAGAGGAGGCGATGCGGAGCGTAGACTGGAGGCAAGAGCCTGGCATGATCTCTCATGGCTTGTGTATAGAGGCTGCCATCTTGATTATGGGGGGGGGCGCGATTTTTTCGGCAGCTGCAAAAACAGCCGCCGCCCCCCTCCTACATCACGATTTTTTGGAGGGGGGGTGCCAAAGATCACCCCCCCTCCCTTACACCTCTTGGGATTTCCCAAATTGGGCCCCCCTTTGGGCACCCCGGCCGGTTTCGGGCCATCTTGCGCGTACGGAACCCGATCGTCCCTCTGAAAATTTCTATGAACTTGTCTCGACATCTCGCACTGACCGGCAGCTCCACTGACTGGCACAGGCGCACAGAAAAATTATGAAAATTCTCGGAGTGTCGTACGGGCGCCCGTCAAGCACTTGACGCTTAAAATCGTCCTAGGTCGAGCTGCCGCCTTCGTGGTTGAGCATTTTCCCCTGCATTTCCATATTTTTCTCCTATTTTTAGGCACGTTCCGGGGCCTAAAATCCATCCTTCATTGGCGACCACGGGATAGGACGACTCAGTCCGTCGAACCCATGAACATATCTGCACATAAACAACCAAAGAAGCATCAAACTGATACAAAACAAATATATAATAAAACTCAGCACAATGCTCCCCCTACCCCTGGACAGAACCAAGGCATGACAGCCACAAGGAATAGGCCTAGCATCATCTAATAGAAGATCCGAAGTGAGTCACTAACCAACTGCTCCAACACAGCCAAACTAAAAAGAAATGTCAAAGAGGTTGCCCTAAGTGGTAGTCTGAACTACTTACCAACTAAAGACAACACAACCAGGAGCTCCTACAAGGCGAGGACTCCTATAGCCTGATCAAAGAGTATTTTCTTTCAGTACATTTCTTCTTTTAGGGTTTTTATTGGATGAACATACTTAGGCATGTAAAAAGGAGGGAGCTGAGCGTAGTGACCCAAGGAGAACAGGGCATCGGTCTCAGGACATGTCTCGGCACCCAAGAACCTACCAAGCCCTCGCAAGGCGACACTTAATCCTTTTCTAACACTCACTTTTATTTTCGCTCCAACCTTCCTTGTTTTGGTATTTCATTTGGTTTGCAGCAAGAAGCCACCCCTAGAAAGACAAGGTATCGGCCCCGGGTCTGACTCGTCCCCAGGAACCTACCAGGCCCTCGCAAGGCAATGATCAACTGCTTATATATTTTCATTCCTTTTCTTTTCTTTGATAGGGGTTAGAACCCCTTTTTACACACCTTCGTAGTTATAGTCATCTTAAAGTTTCTGGGCATCATCATTATTATCTTCTGGCAGGATTCTCTAACTGCCTCACTACTAACAAGAACTCCTAGAACGCCTGCCTAGCAGGCTAGCAGGACAAGGCCACTAGGACTTCCTTCTAAAACAGGACTTTCGATGCCTGACAATGTCTTTACAGGAGGCCATGACTACTCTGACCTCCCTCAAACATACTTAGCCTAAACTTGGGACTTCATGCCTTGGTTGCTGGTCCCCAACACAAATATATCCCCTCGACAAGTACAGATACACATAGAACAGGAAAGAAAAGTACTCGTAAAGGAGAAATATCACCTGGATTGGCCACAAGAAGCTTCCATCGCAGCAAAAGGCTCCTCCAGGCTCCACCAAATTCCACGAACCACGAAACCTGTCCAGCACAACACTAAAAACAAAAACCCAATTAAATGCACCCGCACTAGACAGGGAAATGGCCCTCTTGGCCTAATGAAATCAAACACTTCACTACAAAACTGCATCGGCCCTCTTGGCCTAATGAAATAAAACAATACTATGCATAACATCCTCCTGGAAACAACTATGATAGACAGCAAAGCATACTATTCCCAGGGGAACAGAGGCTCGTAGCCCTAAACTAGGTGCATTAAATTATGACCTATCCCTCCTGCGTATATCGCAATAGGTGTTCGCATCACATGTCGTCTAACCAGTCTGTGGGTCCAAGATAATAAAGGCAGATGAGTCTCGCTTACCCTCTACATCACCCAAATCAACCATCGTCTACCAAAGAGGGCATGTTCAGAAAGCATACCCCACAAGTGACCAGGTCCTGTCTCACCATCAATAGATAGATCGGGACAAGGGCCACAATTAAAGAAGAGGTCCTCTTCATACGCAAGATTAGCCAAAGAATCGGCAAACTGATTCCAATTTCGTGGAATCAGTTGAAAAGACACTCTATCGAATTCGCCTAGCAGGGCCATGGCAGTATGATGGTACATGCAAAGGATGGGGTTTCGTACCATGTACGTCCCATTGAGTTGATTTAAAACCAACTGAGAGTCCCCTTTCACCAACAACTGGCGGATACCACCCTTCTTCGCAATATTCAAACCCATAATCAGGGCTTTGTATTCTGCCATGTTATTGGTAAAATTCACCCCGAGATAAACAGCTAACTTCATGACAATGCGTCGTCGGGGGTCTCGGATGACAACTCCTACACTTCCTTTTTTGCATGGACCCCTGGACGCCCCATTAAAGTACAAGGTGTACGTCCATAAAGGGTTTACACATCTCACCATCCAGAACTCTACTCGTAAATATGGTAATCAAAATTCAGCATATTCAACGGGTGGATTGTAGGCTCCATCCCTCCATCATCATTGAATTCAACAGGGATACTCGTCAAAATTTGTAGGCAGTGATGGCAGAAGACCTTGATCTCCCAAATAAATGTCCCGCCTTCTTGCTCAATCACCTTGTATCCTTTGCTCCACCAAATGATCTTTCCCTGATGATACCTCTGTTCTAAATATGGGTGTTCTAAATAAGGGATCAGACGACCCATCAACCTCTATCACGATTTCCTTGCAGATGTTTGATCGATCTCGCCTAGACCTGCAAGGCAGTCATAGCATTAGTGCAGTCAGAAATAATAAGGTTTAATCTTATTAAGATTAACCTTATTTTTAAATTCTATCCCCTCAAGGTCAGCTAACAACACTGTAGATTTATTCTTTCCTATCCTAACGATCCTATAGGGCCCATCCCATTTGGGTTCTAGCTTGCCTGGAAATAATTCTCGTCGTGCGTCATAATACAGAACAAGCTGTCCTTTCTTGAAGGTGTATTTCTTGGCTTTGAGGTCATGTAGCTGCTTCATTTGGTGCTTCGCTACTTCTTGGTGCAATAAGCTCTGCAGCTTAAGCTCATCTAAATGTGCCAGTGTCGTCAAACGCTCAAAAAGTGCGTCTTCATCACTCAAAGAATGATTGATGGCAAACCGAATAGTCGGCAGCTCAATTTCTAAAGGCAAGACACACTCCTCCCCATATACTAACTTAAACGGGGTATGGCCAGTGGCTCGTTTGAAGGTCGTATTATAGGCCCACACTGCCACCTATAACTTTTTATCCCAATCTCGTTTCTTTTCCGACATGATTTTGGACAGGATGCCCACAAGCTGCTTGTTGGTGCTTTCAACCTGACCATTGGCTTGCGGATTATATGGGGTTGTCTTGTTATGCTTAATTTGCCACATCTCTGTCAAACCTTTAATCACCTTATTCAGGAAATGGGTTCCGCGGTCCGACACTAATTCTTTCGGCGCACCAAACCGGCATATTATCTACTCTAAAAGGAAACTAGCAGTTTCTTTAGCATCATCTTTCCTTGTTGCACGTGCTTCTAACCACTTTGTGAAGTAGTCAGTTGCGACAATGATGTACCTCTTTTGCGTAGTTGACGACGGAGTAATAGGACCCACAAAGTCTATTCCCCACTTCTCAAATGGAAGTATCGCCATAATAGGGGTGAGTGGTCGTTTCCTATTCTCTCGACTATCATGCCGTTGGCAAATATCGCATCGCTTAACATACGCAAACGCATCCTGGAAGATGGCAAGCCACCAATAACCTGCTCTTAAAGCCTTTTGTGATGTAAGCCGTCCAGCAAAATGGCCACCGCAAGCAGAGTCATGGCACTCGTCCAAAATGAATGGCATCTCGTCAGGCATCACACACCGGCGATAGATGTCATCAACCCCTTGCCGATATAATGTACCTGCGATCAAAGCAAACTTTAACGCTTGCTGCTTAATTTTCCTTCTCTCAGCTTTAGATAATTCGGATCCCACCTCTGCCGTCGATAAATAATGCGTTATTGCAGCGTACCAGGAGGGAATAGACACCGTATCTATTTTAAATAACAACTCCATGTCACTACCTTCAGCCACAGATTCTTTCAGCTCCCCAAAGTCCACAAGACATTCCACGATGCCTTGCAACCTTGGTGGCTTACTCTTGATTTCATAATCAAATTCCTGCAAAGTGATTAACCACTTCGCTAAACGATCAGGCGGCTGTAACTTATTCATCAATAGTCGAAGTCCCTCCGCCTTCGTATAAAGCACGACTTTTTCATAGAGAATGTAATGCCTGAACTTCTTGGTCCCAAAGACCATCGCTAGACACAGCTTCTCCATGTAGGTGTAATTGATTTCGGATACCCCCAGCTTCCGACTAGCAAAAGCAATCGGGTGGTACCACTTCTCCTCCCAAATTTGGGCTAAACAGCAGCTGATACTATACATCATGGCTGCTGAAAATATATAAAACACCTCACCTCTTTTAGGTGCTTTTAAAACGGGCACTCTTGCTAGCTCTTGTTTCACATCCTCGAATGTGACCTTACAAGGGTCACCCCATACAAACGAACAGCTAAAGGACAATAAATTTGTAAGCAACAACGCTCTTTCTGCTAAGGCGTTGATGAATCTACGGTAGTAACCAACCGAAGACAGAAAGCTATGCACCTCCTTCGGAGTGCGTGGTGGACCCATGGCAACTATAACTTTAACCTTCTCGGGGTCTGTCGCAATTCCTACCGAACTGACCACATGACCCAGCAATAGCCCATAAGGTACTCCAAAAACACACTTCGGTGGGTTTAGGGCGATGCAAAATTGTCTACAGCGCTCAAAGCATTTTCTTAGAATGATCAACTGCCTTTCTCTCAAGGTGGCAGCCCCTAAGTCATCAATAAACACCTTCAACTCTTCAGGGGATATGTCACCGAATGTCTTATCTGCTGTTCGTTGCCATGAACCAGGCGCATTGCATAAACCAAAGGCCATCACATGGTACGCAAAAGTACCAAATACAGTAATGAAAGTTGTTTTCAACTTGTCCTCTTCTGCAAGTGCCATTTGGTTATATCCTGCAAAGCAATCCATAAACGAATATATCTCCCTACCCGCTAATTGATCCAAAATCTGGTCAATAAATGGCAACGGGTAGTAGTCCTTAACTGTCTGCTTATTCAGCTCTCTAAAGTCTACACATAAACGGATTTGATTATTCTTCTTTTTTCTAATCACAACTGGCGAACACCATTCCGTGTGTTGCACAGGAAAAATCAAACCCGCTTTTCGAAGCTTCTGTAACTCTTCAAACAGGCCGTCCCTCAATTCGAAAGGCATACGCCTTACTTTCTGTCGTACAGGACGACTGCCCTCTTTCAACGGAATTGTATGAACAGCAAGACTAGGAGGAATGCCTCTCAACTCATCATAACTCCAGGCAAAAATATCACGGAATTCCTGGATCAAGGCCACATAGTCCTCCCTTTCTGCTGTGCTGAGCATAGAACCTAATTTGATTGGCCGCGAATCACCAAGCGTACCAAGGTCTAGCTCGATAACATCTGCATCTCTTATACGATCTTGGCCCTCTATCGGCTCATTCAAAGTGATCTGATAGATGTCCTCCGTGGTGGATCCCTCTTTGGACTCATCACTCGATGATGTCTCACTGCCAGATAAATCTTCTAATGTCTCCAATTCTGTAGAAGATAGAGGAGCTCTCTCACTCTGCGGGGACTCAGGATAAGCATCAACCACCACACGCTGGGCACCTCTACCGAATATCAGTCGACCGGCAGGTATATCTACTTGGCAATCCGCTTGCAAGATCCAAGGTCGTCCGAGTAATACTTGGTAACTTGGACGGCCTGCAAAACGAATCACCCTAAAGTCCAACAGGCATTCTACATTTGCAACAATGACATGGACCTTAGTAATGCAGCCTTCCGGCTGTCTCGAACTATCATCTGCCATTCTGAAAATTGTGGAGGTATCTTTCTGGATCGCAAGACCCAACCTTTCCATCAGTTCAGAACTCATAATGTTAACAGATGAACCCGTGTCGACAATGGCATAATCTACTAATATCCCATCGACATAGGCCGCAACCCTTGGGCAATGCTTCTCAGCATGCTCAACCAGTCATAAACAACTCGCGCAATACCCAAAGGTTCTACGATATACCTGGTACGTAGGATCTTTCTAAATTCCTTGCGTACTCCTGGGGAAAGCTTAATAAGCTGTAGAGATTCACATCCGGCTTGACTTCGCAAAGAGAACTCGCCAAATCGAATTCATGATAGTTTGATAAAGCTCGCTTTTCACGCCAAACCATCCGCTCTTTAGGTCGCTGAACTGGCTTTATTGCCTCTTTCTTAACTTTCACCTTCTTCTTTGGTGGTTCCTTATAGGCTTTACTTTTTACGGGCTTCAAAGGTCCCCCTTCCATGGCAGGATCCAAAACTTGCGTTCCTTTGTCGCCTTGTTTAGGGTTTCCGTCGACAGGCTTATCCTTGTCGACTTCTCTACCCTTTTGACCTCTTGTAAGAACAGCTCGTAAATTAGAGGTTTCAGCATCGTTAACACGTACAGCCTCAATCAAACTAACCCCACTACCACTTGGTAGCTCCTCCACTGTAGTCTTTGGTCGTTGAAGTATTTGTTTAGGCCCATCCTCTCGCTGGGAATCATTTCCTGGGGCACGATGATTAACAGGCCCTGGTTGCCGACTTCCTCGTTGGAGGGAACTGATCTTACTCCAGCAAGTAGCTGCTAAATGGCCAGATTTTCCACAGATGTTGCACTTAACATTTGGGCAATTTCTTGGATAGTGCTGCCCACCACACCATTTGCAACTAAACCTCGAAGGTGCACCCTCATCTGGGTATCTACTTCCTATCAAATTTTGTTGTTTTTTAAGGAAGTTGACATCAACGGCTATTTGTCGATATTGCTCCGTAATCATGTCGGTATAATGCTTCATCATGTCCTTAACCTCGCCAAGAACATTGGAAGAACTCGACTCATAGCCTTGGTCATTACCCTGTCGTTCCATCGGCCTAACAATTCGATTAGGCACTGGTTGTTGAGCCACAGGCATGGTATTAGAATTGACCGCCTGGCCTCCACCATTTGGAGCCATTTGACTGCCCGTAGGCATCGACATGCTAGGGGGAGCTGGTAATAAAGGGACATTCTGTATCATGTTCCCTCTCCCATTAGGGTTAGCCATCGCTATACCTTGGCTACTACTACCATTGGCCATTGACACATTATTTCCCAATACTAAACCCATGTTCGAATTGCCTCGAGAAGAATAGGCTGCTTATAGTCGGGATTCCACCTCTTGTGCTCGTGTAATGGCAGTATCTATATCCCCCAAGGGGACACTACTCAACTGCAATTGGATATTAAAGTCCAAACCATGTAGGAAATATTGCAATTGGGCAGCTGCGGGGATAGGAATAGAGGTGTCCAACTTACGGAAAACCTCTTTTATCTTCTTTGCATAAGCACGAATATCCTCGTGTGGATCTTGGCGGGTCACGTTGAGTACACGCAACCAATATTGCCCACCCCTTTCAGGGGCAAACTCCCTTCGAAAAGCTCCATAAAATGCATCAATGTTCAATATGGTTCCGGCTTCTAAACCATGATACCATATAGCGGCTCTTCCTTTGAGAGTCATGTTGAAGAACATCATTAAATGTCCTTCTTATTGGATGCGGCAATTAAACATCAGCTTTTGAAACTCCCTAATGTGGAGTTCCGCATCTTCCTCAACTAGCCCATTAAAAATGGGTAGCGGGTAACCTAGAGCCGGCAAATCCGTCGTTCCTGCTGGAATTGCAATAGGCTGCGCCATGACGAGGATTGGATTTGCACTAGGAATAGGGGACGGTGGGGTTACACCTCCCGTACTTGACGTAGACTGGCTTATAGAAGGAAGGGGAGCACCAGAGCTTCCACCTTCTCCTAACTTACTGCTTGTGGTACTAAGGCCACTAGATCCACTCCCTCGTAAGGGTTCAGCACCGCTACACTTAGGGGAATATCTCCTAAAAATTTCAGCACGTCGCCTAGCTCTTTCGTCTCTTTCTTGCTTTTGGATCTCTGCTAGACGATGCTTATCAATAAATAACGGATCAATCTCAGTATCCTTTGGCATAAACTGCTAGTTGGTCCCTAAACAACCAGGATTTGAGAACCGCCACTTTTAAGCGGCTCCCGGCAGACGCACCACTGATGGACCTAAAAACGGGCCGGCACTGGCTCATCACTAGCCGGACCTCGTCACTACGCACAAGACAACCCCTCGGCCTCGCGGCCAGGAGCGTCTATCAAAATCTCTGCCTTCCTAAACATTGCATTTGTAATACGTTGTAGTCCAACTGATCCTAGCCCAATATTACTCCCCAGAGGGAGTTCCTTTCACATAGCCAAAAGGCTCGAATCACATACACATGGGGTTCCTCCTACGGCTGAATGCCGTCAACCCTCTGCGACTCTCCTACACCTTGGGGATTGGCCCCTCGATGCGTCGCTCAACATATAGACATTTCGCACAAACGTCGCTCAAGGTACCAGATAAGCGTGTCCAGGAATGTACCATTGTCCTTACTTGATCTCCCCTTTAGGATCCCACGACTAGCCTACAGCATGGGTATCTCACTGCCTCTCAACGTAGGTCATGTTCTAATAAACCAATTGCAATGCATATCCAGGAGCTGATCACTGATACTTTTAAATTCTTTTCATGCTCTATGCATTTTGTGGATGTCTAGTGCTCAAACATTTAGTAAAACAGTATCGTGCACAAGTGCAAAAACATCCTTTTAATGGTTTCTTTCTAACGATTGTATGCTTCGTTGCATGGCATTTTACGGTTTTTTCCCTTATTTTTCATATCAAAAGCGGACAAAACCGAACTAAAACACGGAAGAAAGGCTGATCTGAAGCAAATCTTCATGCCTCAGCCTCACTATACATTCACGGACATTACTCATAATTTTCCCCATTTTCCGAAGCCCAAAATATAATTTTCCCCTATTTTTTTAGGGTTGTTCCACCATTTTCTTGCAATTTTCTCCATTTTTTAATTGCAAAAATAAAGTTCAGCTTATGGGCTGTGGCCCTTAGTTCATTTCAGCAGAAAAAGAATTTTAGTAGGTGTGGATTAATTTATTGCATCATTTTTAGCCCAAAAAATCCTATTTTCCTTCATTTTTATGGTTTTTCGTGTCTCGGTTTTCTATTTTCTGCTATCCCGCACATGTTTTTCTGATTTTTAAATGAAGAACAGCCAGAAAACAACTCAAAGCACGACATACTCAAAACTCAATCCATATGAACACATTTTTATCAACCAAATTTGCATCAAAAGGCCAATTTCTTTGTAAAAATAATTATTACCGTGTCTTGCGGGTTTTCCCATTAAATTTGGCACGTCCCACGATTAATTTCCAGCCATGAATTCTGCTTGGAATCAGCAATCTACAATGATTTGGCATTGCCCTTCAGTCTCGTCAAGAATCAGCATCCATCCGACCATCCATTTCCATTCTACTCTTCCACGCACGAACGGGGGTTAAGAGGAGAGAGAGGGAGGAGAGAGAAAGACTGATTTTCTCTCTCTCCAACCAGGCCACCATCTTGCACGCGAGAGGAGGTGATGCGGAGCATAGATTGGAGGCAGGAGCCTGGCATGATCTCTCATGGCTTGTGTATAGAGGCTGCCATCTTGATTATGGGGGGGGGGGGGGGGGGGGGCGATTTTTTCGGTGGCTGCAAAAACAGCCGCCGCCCCCCTCCTACATCACGATTTTTTGGAGGGGGGGTGACAAAGGTCACCCCCCCTCCCTTACACCTCTTGGGATTTCCCAAATTGGGCCCCCCTTTGGGCACCCCGGCCGATTTCGGGCCATCTTGCGCGTACGGAACCCGATCGTCCCTCTGAAAATTTCTGTGAACTCGTCTCAACATCCCGCACTGACCGACAGCTCCACTGATTGGCACAGGCACACGGAAAAATTATGAAAATTCTCGGAGTGTCGTACGGGCGCCCGTCAAGCACTTGACGCTTAAAATCGTCCTAGGTCGAGCTGCCGCCTTCGTGGTTGAGCATTTTCCCCTGCATTTCCATATTTTTCTCCTATTTTTAGGCACGTTCCGGGGCCTAAAATCCATCCTTCAAGCTCCCACACAGCTAGTTGGACAGCCGACAGCTATAGCAAATTCTCATGGTCAGGGTGTTGGATAGGCAGCTGGGCAGGCAGCAGATCCTTCCATGAGACGGTCTACTAGAGATAGACATCCACCTGATAGATTTCAACCCTCGATGCATTATGTCTTGGTTACAGATGTAGGAGATCCTTTCACTTATGATGGGGCTATGCACAGGGGTGACATTTACTCCTGGGAGAGGGCTATGCAGTTTGAGATAGAGTCCTTGCATAAGTATGAGACTTGGGATTTGGTTTCCTTGCTTGAGAGCAAGAAGGCTTTGCCATACAAGTGGGTGTACAAGCTGAAAACTACCCCTAGATACCCCAAGCCGATATACAAGGCTAGACTGGTAGCAAAGGGTTTTAAACAGGAGCATGGTGTGGACTTTGATGAGGTCTTTTCTCCTGTGGTTAAGATGACCACCCTACGCTTAGTCTTGGCTTTGGTTGCTCAGCTTGACTTGGATTTATACCAGATGGATGTCAAGACGGCTTTCTTACATGGGGACTTGCATTATGAGATTTATATGGAGCAGCCTAAGGGCTTTGCAGAACCTGGCAGGGAGCACCTAGTGTGGAAATTGAAGAAAAGTCTTTATGATTTGAAGTAGGCACCTAGTGAGTGGTATCATAAGTTTGATGCCTTTATGCAGTCATAGGGCTACAGCATGAGTGCTATGGATCTGTGTCTTTACACGAAGAAAGCCCGTGATGGATCTTTATTGATTTTGGTACTCTATGTGGATGATATGCTGATAGTAGCAAGGAAAGCTCCTGATGAGCTAGATACTCTTAAGGCTCATCTCAAGAAGAGCTTTGAAATGAAAGATCTAGGACAGGCCGGTCACATACTTAGTATGTGCATTAGACACGATAGGCATCAGGGACTCCTCTACTTGTCACAGAGGGAGTACATTCATAAAGTCCTTGAGTGCTTCCACATGCACGACGTAAAGCCTATTGGTTGTCCATTGCCTTCTTATGTGAAGGTATCACAAGCTGATTTCTGCAGATAGATGAGCAGAGGGCTGAGATGGCCAAGATTCCCTATGCATCCGCAGTGGGTAGTCTTATGTATGCCATGATCACCACTCGTCCAGATATTGTCTTTGCAGTTGGTGTTGTGGCATGCTATATGGCTACACCTGGCAAGAAGCATTGGGATGCCGTGAAGGGTATCATGAGGTACCTGAAGGGCACTGTAGATATGTGCATATGCTATGGCAGCCAGGATACAGGAGTCATGGGGTACACTGACTCTGTGATGGGACCTAAAACAGGCCAGCACTGGCTCATGTACTAGTTGGACCTCTATCATGCGCTCAACAACCCCACGGCCTCGTGGCCAAGAGCGTAGATGACACATACATCATCTTCCTAAACATCTTGCGTTTGTATCACGTCTTGTAGTCCAACTCTAACCCAATTAACGCTCCTCAGAGGGAGTCCCCAACACATTGCCAAATAGCACAAAGTACAAACATAGGAGGTCCTCCCACGGCTGACTGCCGCTATCTCACTGCGACTCTCCTACATCTTAGGGATTGGCCCCTTGATGCGTCGCTAAACATATATAACACAACATCGCATATAGTCCTCTCAAGGTACCAATTGATCGTATCCAGGAATGTACCATTTTCCCCACTTTCTTTCCCCTAGGACCCACTACCTAGCCTACAACTTAGGATATCCTGTCTCTCACTCAACGTTGGTCATGTTCCTCTAGAAAGCAATTGCCATACATCTAGGAGGTATTGTCTGATACCTTTTATCATTTTCTGCTTCATGCAAATTGTGAATGTCCATGTGCTCAAACAAAGAAAAATCAGCATTGTGCTCATGTGGAAAACATTTCTTTCAATGATTTTGACTATCGCTCATATGCGGCGTTGCATAAACCTAGCACTGAGAAACCCTCGTGCTACTAGGTTCTTAATTTTTAAATATCAACCAACCTAAATGGTATGCATAAAAACTAGCAAGCTTTTCATCATTTCATTCAGCATTTAAACACCTTTTATACACTCTACTCCTTCACCCGTTTAGGTTGTACATTATTTATCGGTTTAGGGTTCATTTCCATGTTTTTTGTTGTATGAAGAGCAATAAAAACTCACTAGAACATAAAGGTAGGGCTGAACTGAGGCTAAACCTCATACTTCAGACCCCCCATACATCCACAAACATGGTTCTTATTTTTTCTTAATTTTCGGCACTCAAAATCTATTTTTCCCTTATTTTTTTCCCTTTTCCCTATTTTTCTTGTATTTTTTGCAATATTAAATAACTGAAAATACAAAATGAGTTGTGAGCTATGGCCCTTAGGTTCATTTGCAAAAAAAAAAACACAAATTTCGTTAGTGTGTCTTATTACATCTTCCATTTATATCTCAAAAACACCCAATTTTCCCATATTTCGTGTGTTTTACGGGTTTTACACCATCAATTTCAGTCACAACACTTATGATTTTCTGATTTTCTGAGCATAAACTGATCAAACTCATAGCAAGCAACATCATAATGCATAATCATCCCATGGGAACAAATATTCATGAAGCAAATTGCATAAAACATCAATTTCCTTTGTAAAAATGGAATTACCATTCTTTGCGGGTTGCGGGTTTTTATTTGCCATGTCTCGGGACTGATTTCCAGCAACCATTAATGCTCATGACAGTCCACAATCAACAATCTTCATTCCTCTTGGACCACGGAGCAATCCGATCTTCATTGGACAAGCATCCGTCATCCATTCTTCTTCTTCTTCTTCACCACATGAATCTGCCCTTAGAAGAGAGAGAGGGAGGAGAGAGAAAGACTGAAATCAGAGATCTTCATAGAGACCGCCATTTGACGGGCGAGAGGGGGCAATAAGACCAGCATCCAGAGGGGATTCACTGCCAATAATCATTGGGGGGGGGTTGCATTGAGGCTGCCATCTCCATCCCCAAGAATGGAGCGCAAAAATCGGCGCCATTTTCTCCACGCCTTCTTCTTCTTGATCACATTTTTTTTTCATGCCTATATTTCATGTGGCATTTCATTCTTGGGCTCCCAAGGGTCACTTACTCATTTTGGCCAAGTTTTGTCCACCCCTTCGTATCTTGCCCGGTTTCTTGGCCATTTCCCCGTCCGGACTCCGAATTGAGCTCTGAAAAATCCTGGGCATCCGGCTCGGCATCCCGCATTGGCCGGTAACTCTTGTCAACCTGCGCGATAGTCTGAAAAATTATGAAAAATCAACAAGTGTCGCTTGGGCGCCTTTAAAGCACTTTGCCGCTTAAAATTGTCCTAGATCGAGCCGCCGCCTTTGACGTTGAATATTTTTCCCTTGATATTCGTAATTTTTAGCTATTAATTTTAAGCACTTCTCGGCATCAAAATTCCGCTCTCATTGGTGACCACGGGATAGGGCGACTCAGCCCGTCGAATCCCACAATAGATCTGCACAAAACAACCAAAGGAAGCATCAAGCTGATACAAAGTAGCTACATATTAAACACAGCACAATGCTCACCCTACCCCCTGACAAAACCAAGGCATGACATCCACAAGGAGTAGGCCTAGCATAATCTGATAAAAGGTCCAAAGCTAGTCACTAACCAACCACTCCAACACGGTCAAACTAAAAAGAACTGTCAAAGAGGTTGCCCTAAGCGGTGGTCTGAACTACCTACCTAACTAAGGACATCACAACTAGGAGCTCCTACTAGGCGAGGACTCCTATAGCCTGATCAAGAAGTATTTTCTTTCAGTACATTTCTTCCTTTAGAGTTTTTTTAAAATTTTATTGACATACTTGGGCATGTAAAAAGGAGGAAGCTGAGCGTAGTGACCCAAGGAGAACAGAGCATCGGCCTCAGGACCTATCTCGGTACCCAAGAACCTACCAAGCCCTCGCAAGGCGACACTTAATCCTTTTCTGATGCTCACTTTTATTTTCGCTCCAACCTTCCTTACTTTCTTCTTTCCAGCAAGATGCCACCCCTAGGAAGACAAGGCATCGGCCTCGGGTCTGCCCAGGCCCTCGCTAGGCAACGATCAACTGCTCAGAATTTTTTTTTCCTTTTCTTTTCTGTGATAGGGGTTAGAACCCCTTTTTACACACCTCTGTATATATTCTTATTTTTAAGATATTCAGGGTTTTTTTTCCTTTAGCATCTTTATTTTTCTCTACAGGCTTCCCTAACGGCCTCACAACTAACAATAACTCCTAGAACAGTTGCCTAGCAGGCTAGCAAAACAGGGTCACTAGGACTCCCTTCTAAAGCAGGTCTTTCAATGCCTGACAATGTCATTACAGGAGGCCACGACTACTCAGACCTCCCTCAAACATACTAAACCTAAACCTTGGGACTTCATGCCTTGGATGTCGATCCCCAATAAGAAACGGAAAAAACCCCTTAACAAGTACACAAACACATATAGCATAAAACCACAGTACTCATAAAGGAAAGATAGCACCTGGATAGGGCCATAAGAAGCGTCCACGCAACAAAAGGCTCCTTCCAAGCTCTTCTTCAAACCTGTCTAGCACAAAACTCAAACAAGAAACCATTAACCGCACCTGCACTAAACAGACAATGGGGCCTCTTGGCCTAATGAAATAAAGCACTTCACCACAAAACTTAATCGTCCCTCTTGGCCTAATGAGATAAAACAAAGTAGCACCTACACATCCCTCCCTGAAAGAATCCAGATATACAATAATAGGTTCCTTTCCAAGGAGGAAAAACAGACTCGTAGCCGTAAACTAAATGCATAAGGTTATGACCCATTCCTCCTGCATAGATAGAAAGAGGCGTACGCTTAACATGTTGTCTAATTAACCTATGGGTCCAGGATAATAACGGTAGATTGGTCTCAGCTACTCTTTGCATCACCCATATCAACCATCGTTTGCCATATATTGCATGCTTTGATAACATACCCCACAAGCGATCGGGTCCTGTTTCATCATTGATGGCGATATCCAAACTAGGACCACAGTTGAAGAAGAGGTCTTCCTCATAAGCAAGATTTGCCAAAGAATCCGCAAACTGATTCTAGTAACGTGGAATCAGCTGAAGAGACACTCTCTCAAACTCCTCAAGTAGGGTCATAGCAGTCCGATGATACATACAAAGAATGGGATTCCGCATTGTGTATATCCCATGTAGTTGATTCAGGATCAATTGGGAATCCCCTTTTACTAACAACCGACGAATACCACCTTGCTTGGCAATATGCAGTCCCATAATCAAGGCTTTATACTCTGCCATATTGTTAGTGAATCCAATCCCGAGATAAGCAGTTAACTTCATCGTAACTCTACGTCGGGGATCTCAAATTACTACTCCAACACTCCCTTTTTTATTAGGGCCCCTGGACGCTCCATCAAAATATAATATATACGTCCATAATGGGTTTACACAGCCGGCCATCACGAACTCCTCTATTCGTAATTATGATAATCAAAGTTTAGCATGTTGAGAGGATGAACTGACGGCTCCATCCCACCTTCTTCATTGAACTCAACAGGGATACTTGTCAACAATCGTAAGCAGTGATGGTAGAAGACTTTAATCTCCCACACAAAGGTTCCGTCTTCTTGCTCAATCACTTTATATCCTTTGCTCCACCAGATGAGTTTCCCCTGATGGTATCTCTGTCCAGATATGGGTGCTCCAAATAAGGGATTAACCGACCCATCAACCAACTTTTAAGCTCTTTTGCAGGTCTCAAATCATCCCTAGCATGGACCTGCAATGCATTTTCTTTGTATTAGCAGACTTAGAAATAATAAGGTTTAATCTTATTAAGATTAATCTTATTTTTAGACTCTACTCCCTGTAGATCAGCTAATAGAGCCATAGACCTATTTTTCCCTAACCTCACAATTTTGTAGGGGCCATCCCATTTAGGTTCCAACTTCCCTGGAAATAACTCTCTACGTGCATCGTAATAGAGGACTAACTATCCTTTTTTAAAGATATACTTCTTTGCTCTGAGGTCATGCAACCGCTTCATCCGACGCTTGGCTACCTCCTAGTGTAGTAAGCTCTGCAACTTCAGCTCATCCAGGTGGGCTATGGTCGTGAAATGTTCAAAAAGGGAATCCTTGTCTCCCAAAGAATGGTTAATTGCAAGCCGTATGGTCGGCAATTCAATCTCAAGGGGTAACACACACTCTTCCCCATAAACCAATTTGAATGGAGTATGGCCGGTAGCTCGCTTGAACGTGGTATTATACACCCATACTACCACATACAGCTTCTTGTCCCAGTCTCGTTTCTTCTCAGAGACTATCTTAGACAAGATCCCCACAAGCTGTTTATTAGTACTTTCCACCTGCCCATTTGCTTGTGGATTATAAGGAGTCGTTTTATTGTGCTTGATTTGCCAAGCCTCTGTCAAGCTTTTGATTACCTTATTCAGAAAATGGGTTCCACGGTCCGACACTAATTCTCTCGGTGGACCAAAGCGGCAAATAATCTGCTCTAAAAGGAAACTAGCAGTTTCTTTTGCATTGTCCTGCCTCGTCGCCCACGCTTCTGACCATTTTGTAAAATAATCATTGGCTACTATAATGTATCTCTTCTGGGTAGTAGATGACGGAGTAATAGGACCCACAAAATCAATGCCCCACTTCTCAAATGGAAGGATAGCCATGATAGGCGTGTTGAGATATCGACCTCCACTCGTGATATGCCAGGGTGACCGTTGTGCATTTATGTCACTGACTTGTCAGTTGCAGATGTGGTTGGTACACCGCCTATGAATAATAGCTAGATGACAGCTATCCTTATCTACTCTAGTTCGTGGCTCAGTTAGTATGCCACCTTAGTTAGTTGAGTTTGGTTTGAGACCCATATATAGGGTTCTTCTATTTCTATGTACTAGAGTTCTTTTTGGCTTACACAACTAAGAAGAGAAAAACTGTTTTCAGCCTCCACCCTTGTGTGTATTCCCCCATTGTGCAAGCAAGAAAGCTACAAGTGAGACTCCTTCCTTCTCTTCCACAATATTGACATGGTATCAGAGCCTTGTTCGTGGTAAGGAGCTCAAGAAAGCAAACCAAGTTCGCGGTGTTCTGGTAAAAGAAGTAGTGTTGCTTTCATTTTCTGTTTTGGGATCAGATCTCTACAGGTAGCAGAGCCCGAAATTGCAAGAGTGCATTGTCTCAGGTTGAGACACCCTTCGCAATGAAGCAAGAGGGCAGTATATGCTGCGGGATTGGGCTTTAGCCCTCGGTGACTCTATTTTTTTGATTTGAGGCCATTTCGGGGCCTGTTTTGGAAGCGGAAGTTTTCTGCACGCACTCAGGAAAAGGCTCTATTTTATGCTGTGCGACCACTGTTCTACAGGTCGGTGAAAAGTTAATGTAGAAATTGCATCGTATACCTGTGCGCAGAGACATTGGGAGTTACAGAATCATCCCTGTTGCCTGTTGATGCAAAATCATCACTAGGAAGTGACTGTGTGGTCAAATACCACTTTCGTCAGTTTTGCAGATTAGCCCTTGTGAGACTGAAGTTGTGTTCTTTGCAGTGACAGAATTTTTTGTAGTGTTCTGTAATGGCGTCTGATTCTCTTTCACAGATTATCACTGAAAAGCTTGACAAGAACAACTTCCAAGCATGGAAGTTTAGAATGACGAATTTCCTAATGGGAAAAGGATATTGGGAATTTGTTGCAGAAAATGAAGAAGAACCAGTTCTTCCTGATGTTCCCAATCAACAGCAAATGCAGGCATTTAAAGCATGGCATGAGAGAGCCAGGAAAGTTATGTATTGGCTGTCTATCAGCATTTCAGACTCTATGATTGTGCATATTCAGGATGCAAGTACGCCAAAGGAGGCATGGGATACTTTGTCAAAAATGTATAGCACAAATACGCAAGCCAGGAAAATGCAGCTCAAGCAAGAGTTGCATAATGTGCAAAGAGAAAATATGAGCATCAATGACTACAACATGAAGGTGAAGAAGATTGCAGATGCACTTGCTTCCATTGGGTCGCCAGTGGAAGATGATGATTTAGTTTCTGTGACCTTGAATGGTCTAGGAAAGGATTATGCACAGTTTCGAACATCCATTTCCGTCCGTGAAAGATTTCTTGATTTTGAGGAGTTGATTGCTCTTCTAATTTCTGAGGAGCAGAGAAATGGTGGTGCATCTTCTTCAGGAGGAACTTCAAAAGAAGCTGTCTTCTACTCAAATGCTAGAAGAGGTAGAGGCAGAGGTAGAGGAGGCCGATCTGGAGGCCGTGATAGAAATCAGAATATACAGCAAACTCAAGAAAACCAATCCTATGGAGGAGGACGTGGTAACTTTAGAGGTAGGGGGAGCCAAAGAGATCGTGGTGGATGGCAAAGAGGCCAAAATGCAAACAGTAATGTTGAATGCTACTACTGTGGTAAAATGGATCATATGGCTAAAGACTGCTATAAAAAGCAGAATGACATCATGAATGGAAAACTGCAACAAGGGAATTATGCATCTTCTAGTAGACAGGGTGATGACAGAAATGAGCATTTGTTTATGGTGCAGCACATGAATAATTCTGTGACAAGTGCAGAAGAAAGAAACGATGTATGGTATGTTGACTCAGGTGCATCAAACCACATGACATGTCATGCAGAATGGATGGAGGATACAAGGAAAATGGAAAAACCAAGATTTTTGGAGACTGGTGATGATACTGCACATCCTATTATGCAGATTGGAAAATTTCCTTTGTCTATGCAGGATGGGAAAAAGAAATACCTGTCAGATGTATTTCATGTCCCGAATATCACCAAGAATCTGGTTTCTGTTGGTCAAATGGTTGAGCAGGGCTTGCAGGTCAGATTTAATCCTCATGGATGCTTTGTTGAGGATATGAAAAATAAAGGTCGCTTGATAGCAAAAGGATATGAAATATGATGGATTTACAGCCATTCACTATGCATATATGGTCAAAGTGATACAGGAATCAGAACCCACTTCTTTTGAGCAAGCCATAGGAAAAGAAAAATGGGAGAAAGCCATGGATGAAGAAATGGATGCCTTGGAAGAAAATGCTACATGGGAGTTGGTACCTTTACCTAAAGGTAAGAATGCAATTGGCTGTAAGTGGGTTTATAAGGTGAAGCACAATGCAGATGGTTCTGTGAACAGATACAAGGCAAGATTAGTAGTCAAGGGGTACGCACAAACATATGGCATTGATTATGAAGAAACATTCAGTCCGGTTGCAAGGATGGCAACTGTAAGAGCAGTCATTGCTATGGCTGCATCAAAGGGATGGTCTTTACATCAGATGGATGTAAAGAATGCCTTCTTGCATGGTGATTTGCAAGAAGAGGTCTATATGGAGCAGCCACCAGGTTATGTGCATGCTGTTCATCCTGAGTTTGTTTGCAGGTTGAAGAAAGCCTTGTATGGCTTGAAGCAAGCACCTAGAGCATGGTCTAACAAGATAGGACAGTATCTTGTCACTATTGGCTTTCAGATTTCCAAGGCAGATTTCTCACTTTATGTGAGAAAAACAAAGAAATGTATTATGCTACTTGTCATTTATGTTGATGATTTGATTATGACAGGTGACAGTGATGAAGATATCCTTCATGTGAAAATGCTATTGAAGCAAAAGTTTGAGATGAAGGATTTGGGGGAGTTGTGTTATTTCTTGGGCATTGAGGTGATTAGATCACCAAGTGGGATACAGCTCTTGCAGAGGCAGTATGGATTGGACATGCTGTCCAAATATGGGATGACAGGCTGTAAGCCTATTTCAGTTCCTTTGGAGCAGAATGTGAAGCTGAGCGCAGATGTAGGTGAGCTTCTGGAAGACCCTACTATGTACAAACGCATAGTAGGAAGTTTGATTTATATGACTATTACCAGGCCAGATTTGAGCTATGCTGGTAAGTCAGTTTATGCAGGCTCCAAGGAAACTGCATTTGGATGTGGCCACATGCATACTCAGGTATGTGAAGTCCACATTGCAGTATGGACTACTTTATGAGACTGGGGTTCAGATACAGTTGCATGGATACACTGATGCTGATTGGGCTAGTAGTATTTCTGATAGACGATCTACCAGTGGATATGTGTTCCCTTTTGGGAGTGCTGCAGTCACTTGGAGCAGCAAGAAACAGCCTACAGTTGCCTTGTTGAGCACAGAGGCTGAGTACAGGGGTGAACAATGGCTGCATGTGAGGTAGCTTGGTTGCATAAGCTACTTTATGATATGCATCAGCCTACAGATGGGCCAGTTGTCATTTATTGTGACAACATGAGTAGTATACACTTGGCAAATAACCTAGTCTATCATGCTAGAACAAAGCACATTGAGGTGCATTATCACTATGTGCGAGAGAGGGTTTTACTAGGTCTTATTGATCCAGTTTATGTCAGCACAGAGGATCAGGTAGCTGACATATTCACGAAGGCATTGGGCGCAGAGAAGCTGTGCAAGTTCAGAGACCTGCTTAGTGTGCAGGAATTGGGATTGAGCTCGAGGGGGAGTGTTGAGATATCAAGCTCCACTCATGATATGCCAGGGTGACCGTTGTGCATTTATGTCACCGACTTGTCAGTTTGCAGATGCGGTTGGTACACCACCTATGAATAATAGCTAGATGACAGCTATCCTTATCTACTCTAGTTCGTGGCTCAGTTAGTATGCCACCTTAGTTAGTTGAGTTTGGTTTGAGACCCATATATTGGGTTCTTCTATTTCTATGTACTAGAGTTCTTTTTGTCTTACACAACTAAGAAGAGGAAAACTGTTTTCAGCCTCCACCCTTGTGTGTATTCCCCCATTGTGCAAGCAAGAAATCTACAAGTGAGACTCCTTCCTTCTCTCCCACAATATTGACAAGGCGTAAGTGGGCGTTTCCTATTTTCTCTACTGTCATGCCTTTGATAGGTATCACATTTCTTAACATAGTCAAAAGAATCTTGGAAGATGGATGGCCACCAATATCCAGCTCTTAACGCTTTCTGCGCCGTCAACCGTCCTGTGAAGTGCCCTCCACATGCAGAGTCAGGCACTCCTCCAAGATAAAAGGAACCTCGTCAAGCATCACACATCAGCGATAGATATCATCAACACCCTGCCAATATAGCGTCCCTGTGATCAGATAAAACTTCAAAGCCTGTTGTTTGATCTTTCTCTTTTCGGACTTTGACAAACCAGCTCCCGTCTCTCCTGTTGATAGATAATGCGTAATAGTAGCATACCAAGATGGGATAGAAGCTGTATCAATTTTAAACATTTCCTCGATATCACTTCCTTCAGCCAAAGTCTCTTTTGGCTCCCTGAAATCCACAAGGCATTCCACAATACCCTACAACCTCGGTGGCTTACTCTTAATATCATAATCAAACTCCTGCAAAGTGATTAACCACTTTGCTAAACGATCAGGCGGCTGCAACTTGTTCATAAGCAATCTAAGTCCTTCCGCCTTCGTATAGAATACTACCTTTTCATAGAGGATGTAGTGCCTGAATTTCTTAGTCCCAAAGACCATCACAAGACACAACTTCTCCATGTAGGTATAATTGATCTCTGAAATGCCCAATTTCCGACTAGCAAAAGCTATCGGATGATACCACTTTTCCTCCCAGATTTGGGCTAAACAGCACAGCTGATACTATGCATGGTGGCTGCTGAAAATATGTAGAACACCTCGCCTCTTTTAGGTGCTTTTAAAATGGGTGCTTTTACTAGCTCCTGTTTCACATCCTCAAAAGCTACCTTACAAGGGTCACTCCATTCAAATGAACAGCTAAAGGATAATAAATTCGTTAATGGCAACGTTCTTTTTGCCAGGGCATTTATAAATCTCCGATAGTACCCTATCGATGACAGAAAGCTATGAACCTCTTTCGGAGTGCGTGGTGGACTCATAGCGACTATGACCTTGATCTTTTCAGGGTCAGTTGCTATCCCTACTGAACTGACCACATGGCCCAGCAATAGCCCATAAGGTACTCCAAAGACACACTTCCGTGGGTTCAGAGCAATACAAAATTGTCTGTAGCGCTCAAAGCACTTTCTCAAAATAACCAATATCCTTTCCCTTACAGTGGCTGCCCCCAGGTCATCAATAAATACCTTCAACTCATCTGGGGAGATGTCACCAAAGGTCTTGTGTGCCATTCGTTGCCACGATCCAGGTGCATTGCATAAACCAAAGGCCATCACATGGTACACAAAAGTACCAAAGACAGTAATAAAAGTTGTTTTCAACTTGTCCTCTTCTGCAATTGCCATCTGGTTGTATCTTGCAAAGCAATCCATGAACGAATATATTCCCCTACCCGCTAATTGATCCAAGATCTGGTCAATAAACGACAATGGGTAGTAATCCTTAACTGTCTGCTTATTCAGCTCTCTAAAATCCACACATAATCGGATCTAGTTGTTTTTCTTCTTCATGATGACAATGGGTGAACACCATTCTGTGTGTTGTACAGGGAAGATTAAACCAGCTTTTCTTAACTTCTGCAACTCTTCAAACAACCTGTCCCTCAATTCAAAAGGCATATGCCTTACCTTTTGACAGACAGGACGACTGCCATCTTTTACAAGAATAGTATGAACAGCCAGGCTGGGAGGAATACCTCTCAACTCATCATAACTCCAAGCAAAGATATCGTGGAATTCTTGAATTAGGGACACATAGTCCTCCCTTTCTGCTGAACTGAGCATGGAACCTAATTTAATTGGCCGCGAATCATTCGACGTGCCAAGGTCCAACTCAATCACATCCGCATCTCTTATCCTATCTTGCAGCTCTATCGGCTCATTTAGAGTTATCTGATAGATATCCTCTGTAGTGGATCCCTCTTTAGATTCATCGCTGGATGATGTCTCACTACCAGATGGATCATCTGCTGTTTCTAATTCAGTAGAAGATAAAGGAGCTCTCTCACTTTGAGGAGACTCAGGATAAGCATCGAATATTACTCGATTAGAACCTCTACCTAAAACCACTCGACCGGCGGGTATATCGACTTGACAGTATGTTCGTAAGATCCAAGGCCTACCTAGCAACACCCGATAGCTAGGACGTCCTGCAAATCTTATCACCCTAAAGTCCAAGAAACATTCTACACTTGCAACTGTAACATGGACTCTAGTAACGCAACCTTCTGGTTGTCTTAGGCTATCATCATCCATTCTCAGAAGGGTGGAGCTATCTTTCTGGATGCCTAGACCCAGCCTCTCCATCAACTCTAAACTCATGATGTTGACAGAGGATCCAGTGTCTACAATGGCATGTTCCACTAATATTCCATTTACATAAGCTGGAACCCTAGGGCAGTTCTTTTCAGCATGGTCAAACCAATCTTCCCCTACTCGTGCTATGCCCAAGGGTTCTACAATATACCCGATACGCAGGATCTTCTTAAATTCCTTATGTACTCCTGGAGATAATTTGATCAATTGCAAGAGGTTCACATCTGGTTTAACTTCGCAAAGAGAACTTGCTAAATAAAAGTCGTGATAAGTAGCCAAAGCTCTCTTTTCTCGCCAAACCATCCTCTCTTTTGGTCTTTGGACTGGTTTTGGTGTTTCTTTCTTGGCTCTTGCCTTCTTCCTTGGCATCTCCTCATCCTTCTTAGGGTCAACTTTCTTGTCAACCAGTCTTAACAGTCCCCTTCCATGCTAGGACTCTGGACTTGCGTCCCCTTATCCCCTTGTTTAGGGTTTGCCTCAACCGGTTTTTCCTTATCTTTGTCGACCTCTTTAGCCTTTTGGCCCCTTGTCACGGCTCTTAAGCTATTGGTTTCAGCATCATTGACTCGCATAGCCTCAATAAGGCTGACTCCGTTGCCTTGTGGCAACTCTTCTATATTTGTTTTTCCCCTCTGCAATATTTGCCTAGGTGCATCATTCTGCTGCAAGTTATTTCCTTGCGCTCTATGATTCACTGGGCCCGACTATTTACTCCCTTGTTGGAGAGAACTAATCTTACTCCAATAGGTAGTAGCTAAATGACCAGACTTCCCACGAATGTCACATTTCACATTTGGACAATTCCTGGGGAAGTGTTGTCCTCCACACCATTTACAACTGAATCTAGAGGGTCCACCCTCTTCAGGGCGTCGACTCCCTATCAAATTTTGTTGCTTCTTTAAGAAATTAACGTCGACGGCTATTTTTCAATATTGTTCGGAAATCATATCGGTATAATGATTCATCATGTCCTTAACTTCGCGAAGGACATTAGATGCACTCGACTCGTAGCCTCGATCATCAACCCACCGTTCCATTGGCCTAACAATCTGATTTGGCATTGGTTGTTGACCCACAGGAACAACATTCGAATTTGAAACTTGGCCTTCAACATTTGATGGAGCCAACTGACTTGCCATGGGCATAGTCACACTGGGAGGAGCTGGTAATAAAGGTATATTTTGAACCATACTCCCTCTCCCAACAGGGTTAGTCATGGGCATCCCTTGACTTCCATTCTTCAATGCTGGAATGCCACTAGGTACTAATCCCCCATTAACATTCATTCGAGAGGAGTAGGCCGTTTGTAATCGTGCTTCTACTCCCTCTGCCCGCGTAATAGCGGTATCTATATCTACCAAGGCCACACTACTCAATTGTACTTGGATATTAAAGTCCAACCCATGCAAAAAGTATTGCAATTGGGCAGCTGGTGGAATAGGAATGTAAGTTGGCAACTTACGGAATACTTCCTTCAACTTCTTAGCATATGCTTTTACATTCTCATGAGGATCTTGACGTGTTACATTCAAGACCCACAACCAATATTGGCCACCTCTTTCAAGGGCATATTCCGCTCGAAAAGCTGCAAAGAATTGATCAATGGTGGTAATGGTTCCAGATTCAATGCTGTGATACCAAACCGCAGCCCTTCCTTTTAACGTCATATTGAAGAACATCATGAGATGTCCCTCGTCCTGGATGCGATAGTTGAACATCAATCTCTGAAATTCACAAATGTGAAATTCTACATCCTCTTCCGCTAACCCATTAAAAATGGGCAAGGGAACTCCTAAGGATGGTAAATCCAGTGTCCCTCTGCAGGAATCGCAATAGGCTATGCCATGGTGACAATTGGATTAGCATTAGGAGCTTGAAATGACGGATTCACACCCCCACTTGAAGTGGGTAGACTTGGTGGAGAAGAGGAAGAACTTATGCTTCCTCTTGCCCCTCATGAAATAGGTGGAGCAGTTGGTTGACTGAGACCAATGCTTCGTAAACGTACTGGACTACTCCGTCGAGGAGAATAACGGCTTACTATCTCTAATCGCTGTCTAGCCCTCTCAGCATGTTCGGCTTTTTGAAGTTCGGCTTGATGGTCCTTGTCAGAGGACATAAACCAAGTTCCTTTTGGTCCCTAGAAACCCTAGATTCGAAAACCACCACTTATAAGTGGCTCACGGTAGACGCACCACTGATAGGACCTAAAACGGGCCGGCAGCACTGGCTCATGCACTAGCCTGACCTCTATCATGCGCTCAACAACCCCACGGCCTCATGGCCAGGAGCGTGGACGACACATACATCATCTTCCTAAACATCTTGTGTTTGTATCACGTCTGGTAGTCCAACTCTAACCCAATTAACGCTCCTCAAAGGGAGTCCCCAGCACATTGCCAAATAGCACGAAGTACAAACATAGTAGGTCCTCCCACGGCTGACTGCCGCTACCTCACTGCGACTCTCCTACATCTTGGGGATTGGCCCCTTGATGCGTCGCTAAACATATATAACACAACATCGCACACAGTCCTCTAAAGGTACCAATTGATCGTATCCGGGAATGTACCATTGTTCCCACTTTCTTTCCCCTAGGACCCACCACCTAGCCTACAGCTTAGGATATCCTATCTCTCACTCAACGTTGGTCATGTTCCTCTAGAAAGCAATTGCCATGCATCCAGGAGGTATTGTCTGATACCTTTTATCATTTTATGCTTCATGAAAATTGTGAATGTCCATGTGCTCAAACAAAGAAAAATCAGCATTGTGCTCATGTGGAAAACATTTCTTTCAATGATTTTGACTATCGCTCGTATGCGGTGTTGCATGAACCTAGCACCGAAAAACCCTCGTGCTACTAGGTTCTTAATTTTTAAATATCGACCAACCTAAATGGTATGCATAAAAAATAGCAAGCTTTTCATCATTTCATTCAGCATTTAAACACCTTTTATACACTCTACCCCCTCACCCGTTTAGGTTGTACATTATTGACCGGTTTAGGGTTCATTTCCATGTTTTTAATTGTATGAAGAGCAATAAAAACTCACTAGAACATAAAGGTAGGGCTGAACTGAGACTAAACCTCATACTTTAGACCCCCCATACATCCACAAACATGGTTCTTATTTTTCCTTAATTTTCGGCACTCAAAATCCATTTTTCCCTTATTTTTCTCCATTTTCTCTATTTTTCTTGTATTTTTTGCAATATTAAATAAATGAAAATAAAAATAAGTTGTGGGTTGTGGCCCTTAGGTTCATTTGAAAAAAAAAACACAAATTTAGTTGGTGTGTCTTATTACATCTTCCATTTATATCTCAAAAACACCCAATTTTCCCATATTTCGTGTGTTTTACGGGTTTTACACCATTAATTTCAGTCACAACACTTATGATTTTTTGATTTTCTGAGCATAAACTGATCAAACTCATAGCAAGCAACATCATAATGCATAATCATCCCATGCGAACAAATATTCATGAAGCAAATTGCATAAAACATCAATTTCCTTTGTAAAAATGGAATTACTGTTCTTTGCGGGTTGCAGGTTTTTATTTGCCATGTCTCGGGACTGATTTCCAGTAGCCATTAATGCTCATGACATTCCACAATCAACAATATTCATTCCTCTTGGACCACAGAGCAATCCGGTCTTCATTGGACAAGCATCCGTCATCCATTCTTCTTCTTCTTCTTCACCACATGAATCTGCCCTTAGAAGAGAGAGAGGGAGGAGAGAGAAAGACTAAAATCAGAGATCTTCATAGAGACCGCCATTTGACGGGCGAGAGGCGGCGATAAGACCAACATCTAGAGGGGATTCACTGCCAATAATCATTGGGGGGGTTGCATTGAGGCTGCCATCTCCATCCCCAAGAATGGAGCGCAAAAATCGGCGCCATTTTCTCCACGCCTTCTTCTTCTTGATCACGTTTTTTTTTCATGTCTACATTTCATGTGACATTTCATTCTTGGGCTCCCAAGGGTCACTTACTCATTTTGGCCAAATTTTGTCCACCCCTTTGTATCTTGCCCAGTTTCTTGGCCATTTCCCTGTCCGGACTTCGAATTGAGCTCTGAAAAATCTTGGGCATCCGGCTCGGCATCCCGCATTGGCCGGTAACTCTTGTCAACCTGCACGACAGTCTGAAAAATTATGAAAAATCAACAAGTGTCGCTCCGGTGCCTTTAAAGCACTTTGCCGCTTAAAATCGTCCTAGATCGAGCCGTTGCCTTTGACGTTGAATATTTTTCCCTTGATATTCATAATTTTTAGCTATTTTTAAGCACTTCTTGGCATCAAAATTCCGCTCTCACTCTGATTATGCAGGACATGCAGATAGTAGGAAGTCCACTTCCGGCTATGTATTCACCTATGCTGGAGGTGCTGTTTCTTGGATTCCAGGATGCAGAAATGCATGGCCCTTTCTACTACAATGCTATCCCTACATTGCATTCAGATTCTATGAGTGCTATTCAGTTAGCCAAGAATCCACCAGTCTTCCATGCGAAGACGAAACACATTGAGGTGAGGTATCACTTCATACGTGGGGTCGTTGAGGACAAGTTTGTTGATCTTGTCAAGATCTTGACTGACCAAAATCCTGCAGATTTGCTCACGAAAAGCCTCTCTACAAAGCACTTTGCCTTCCTCAGGAGGTTGATGGGCGTGGGATGAGATGACGTCTTTCCTCATCCTGTTGTACATGTGTACATGTTGTATTGTCTTCTTCTTTTTTCTTTTCACTCCTCACTAGGGAAGATTTGCCTTTAAGTGGGAGGTTGCTGGGGGTAAAGGCGCCTTCGCCTAGCCGCCTGTGTATTACTACACTGACATTCACCGCCACTGCACACTGCAGGTGGTGGGCGCCCGTCACCGTCACTTTATTCTTTATTCTTTTAGTGACAGTTTTAATAAAGGAAGGCCCGGTCACACATTGTGACTATTGGAGTTCCCATTTCTTGTCTCTCTCTTTCTTTCTCTTGCTCTCTCACCATAGCTCTCGAGTGCAAGCTTCGATCCTTCTCACCTTTCATTGATAAGCATCACATCGCTTACAGTAATCATAGGCATCCTTATGGAAAGTTAGCCTCCAATAACCTACTAATAGAGCCTTTCTGGCTGTTGCTTCTCCTGCAAAGTGGCCTCCACATGGCTTGTCATGGCAAGCCTTTAGAACAATCCCAATCTTATCTCATGCAACACATCTTCTGAGCACTTCATCTTTTCCTTCCTTGTACAATGTGCCGCCTAACAAGGTGTAGTGGGTTGATTCTAACAAAAGCTTCTTCCTTTCCGGACTAGAAATGCCAGGAGGATATTGTTGGGTTGCTAGTAGGTTGGCAATGTTTGCATACAATTCCTTTATCCAATCAAGACGTTGCAGGATGGGTGCTTCAATCAAATACTACTTCAAGGTGTTGAATGCTTCATCATAGTCATTGGTCCATGTAAACTCGGCATATTTTCTCAAGAGTTTATGCAAAGGGGCAGCCTTCGCCCACAAAGTGTGCAATGAATCTTTTGTAATAGCCCACATGGCCAAGAAATCCCCTCAATTGTTTGAGGTTGGTTGGGGCTATCAAGGCGGCATTCTTCTTAATCTTAGCAGGATCTCTTGCTATCCCTTGTGCAAAGACAATGTGGCCCAAAAGAACTCTTCATGAGACACCAAAGACACATTTCTCAGGGTTGAGAGAAATCCCATACTCTCTACATCTGTCAAAACACTGCTCTAAGTGTCCCCAATGCTCATGGATTAGGCTATAGACATAGAAGTCATCAAGATACACCTCAATGAAATCATGTAGGTGGTTTTGGAAGGTAGACATCATCATTCGTTCGAAGGTAGCATGATTGTTATAGAGCCTAAACGACATCACTCTCTAAGCATAGGTTCCCCATTTGGTTGTGAAGGTTGTTTTGGATTGATCTTCTTCTACAATTTGGACTTGGTTGTATCTGTTGAATCCATCCAAGAGAGAATAGAGCTCATGGCCTGCCACTATGTCCAAAAGTTGGTTTGTAAATGGGATAGGGAAACGATCCTTCTTTGTCTTGGAGTTTAGCTTTCGAAAGTCCACACATACTCCAAGTTTCCCGTCCTTCTTGGGTATTACCACAGTGGGTGAAATACATTCACTGGATAAATAAACTCAACTTCCAAAAGCTTTAGTAGCATTGATTTCACAAAGGTGGAGTAATTCGGATTCATGTGCCTCTGTCATTGTCGTACTGGCTTAGCATCAGGCTGCAAGTCAATGTGATGCTGGCATATTATGGGATCAATCCCTTTTAGGTCTTTACACGACCATGCAAACACATCTAAGTTCTCCGTTAGTAGGTCTTACAGGACCACTAGTTCCTCTGCTGGAAGATTTATGCCCACTTTCAAGTGATCTTCAATACCATCAGCATCCACAAATGTCAAGTTCTTTCTCCTTTCACTTCACGGATAAATGTCCCACGGATTGCTTTTGAGAAAAGATCCAACTCCTTCAAGGGAGTGGTCTCATCTTCTAATGATGCACTAGAATTGTTGTGTCTTTTAAGGGAGGCTTAGCTCACTCTTTGGGAGGCTAAAAGGGTATCATTGAGGTTTCGAGTTTTGGTTGGGAATGAGTTACTTCTTGTCTTGAGGATTCATCTTCTAAAGATTCATCCAAGAACGTCACATAACAAGAACTTTCTGCTTTTTGTTTGAGCTGCAGGGCTGGGGGTTGTTGGCAAGGTGCTCATGACGTGACTCATTAATCAGTCCAAAGGCTACCACAATCATTCTGTCAAACAGAAAGAGATCTTCTGCTTTTGAGGCTTTAGGAACTTCAGGAACTTCTTCCTCATCTCTGCCTTTTGCAGTAGGATAAATCCTTCTAGCTCTCTTTCATAATCTTCTTCTACATTATCACATTCGTCCTCGTCAAATTCTATTTCTATCTCTGTGGGAGCTCTGCAAGAGAAGAACAAGCTTTTTGATCTGTCTTCGGGTTCTGCTTCTGTCTCTGTCTCTGTGTCTGTCTCTATCTCTATCTCTATCTCTGTCTCTGGCACTGTCTCTACTACTGCCATGTAACAAGAAGAACAATACATCCATGGTTCTATCTCATTGTTAGAGGTGATTTCAGAAGTCAAATTGGGTTCAGGCAGGATGTATTCACCCATAGACAAAGACTTTACTTCCTTTGGTAATTGGATTATAGTGCCCACTATTAGGGACTATGCCTTTGTTTTCTCGAGAAAGATCTGTTTGACAGTCTCTTCATCTCTTAATGTACCATTTGTTACTTCATTAGAGAAGTCGGTTACGACTTCGATGGATGTGGGTCCATTGCCTTTTTGCAATCCATACAACTTCAATACTACTTTATTGGGTCCTATGCCTAGGGTTAGGGTCCCTTTGAAACCAATTTGTCATTGCTCTTGCTTCAAAAAGCCAAGGTCTTCCCAACATTAGAGGGTATGAGGTCCCGTAGGAATTTGTTTTGACCACCAGATATGTTAGCCAATAGTCTCTTCCTGTGAGGGTTGTCTTTACGTATGGGAGAATGCCTAATGGTTTGATTCTACTTTGGTCTATCAGTCTAATAAGCCACTGCGTAGGTTGCATTCCTTGCAATCCTAGATCCTTTATTTCCAGATCCATCATTATGTTTACTGATGAGCCTCCATCAATCAATGCATCTGAAATAAAGCACCCTTCAATCCATACACCAATCTCTAGGGTTCCAATATCCAGGAAGGCGTTAGCCACATCTACTTCATTCATGAGTTCTGAGGCTCTGTTGGACTTGGTCACCATAGAGAGGGAACCATGCTTAAGCCTCTTCTTCTAGTCAGTATGCTTTTGAATTTCTTTTGACAGCTAGGAGACAACATCAACAACTGTCAAAATGTTAAGTTTGGTTTAAAAGTGTCTACATCTTTGACTAAATCATACTCTTTGATAGGATCCACAAGCTTTTTCAACCAACTGGGAAATGGGGCCATACCCACTTTTATCTTCCCTTTTTCTTCTAGGAGTGGCAACATCTGCACTTCTTCTAGACGAGGAGCTACTTCCACATCCTCTATCTCCTAGACCTCTGGTCCTATCTCTGCAACTATCTCTATAGCTCTCTATGGCTTTTTAGTGCTCTATACTTCATTGTTCTAGGGTAGTGCTCCATACTTCATTGTTCTAGACTACATTGTTCTGATTTTCCCAAGAAAGATTGAACTTCACAGTCTTGGCAAAAGGAGCATTCTCTTTGGGAATTATAGCTTCTCCTTTCTTTGCACACGTCATGGCAGGCACATCCAATTCCACCAAATTGAAAGCGGGTTCTTGGGTCTTCCGTTGGGTATCAAAAGTAGATTTCACAGGGGCTAGACTTGGACAATCTTTTGCAATGTGGCCTTCTCCTTTGCATCAATTGCATAAGGGCTTATAATCCACATACCTTCTAGGGTTGGGACAATTTGGTAAGATATGACCCTTTTCTCCACATCTGTAACACTCCACCTCTGATCTCTAACCATCGCTTGACTGTCATCCTCTGTAACTCTAAGAGAGAAACCTCCTTGGACCAAAATTAGGACCAAACTCCCTAGGCTTTGGTCCAATGTAATGCGTTGTCATTTTGGATTCTAGCAAGTTGAATCTTATGTCTTCATCTTTCTTTCTTCATTCATGCATCTCTTTTAGAGAGCACATATCCTCTGTATGGTTCTTCCTCAAACAATACAAAGAGAAAGCTCAAGGAATTGTTGGTTTTCGAGTACATTCAGTGGCTAAATGTTTTGCTTGGTGGCACTTTTTGAACCATGTATTAGAACATATAACATCTCTCCCACCTCCTATAGAAGTGGATATATTGGTGGTATTCACCTTCAATGTCTATAACTGCTCTGTAATCACATCCATAAGCTCTTTCTTAATACTTGCCACTAAATTGGATAGGTAGTCCTTCATATTTTCACCTCTTGGAGTACTTGTAGTAGGGTTTTAGAAAGCTTGTGTGATTACTACATACACTAGTTGGGTGGATCTAGGAGGTTCTGTGTTCTAGTTTTGATTCAAAGCTCATGTTGAGACTTGGGGTTGTTGATTCCTGTGGGTAGGATTCCACTGTTGTTGAGTCGCCATTGGAGGAACTGTTTGAGACCACTACTGTTGTGGTTGAACCATCATTTGAGGCATTGTTGTCCGTGGCCACTATGGACTAGGTGCATTGTACTGTGGCATTATTTGTATTTGGGGGTAGGGATAGGGATCTTTCCCTGGAACCGCATCTAATGGGTATACCATTCTTGGCATGGGAAGAGGCAAGACTCCTCTTCCTGAGGTCATTGACAACCTTGCTTCAACTTCTTCATACAGTCTTGTACCTTCTATAGCAGCTTGCAGATTAACTGGTCTTTTCAATTCCATGAACTTGTGAACTTTTGGTTGTAGGCCTCAAAGAGACACTCCTTTTTGGATGCATTCATCCAAATGATGATTGGTCCATCTCTTCAAGATGGATTCCATTCGCAAGACATAAGCTTCTACTCTTTCTTCAAGGGACTAACTTAAGTTCATGAACTCCTCTCGCATCCACTCTTCAAAACTTTCACGCCTAAATTTAGTGAGAAAGCCCAACTTCAGGTCGTCCCATGTTCCAAAAGTTCCTATTGCTTGTCTCTCATACCACTGAAACACCACACCCTTTAAAGTGGTGGGGAATATTGCTAACCAATGCTCAGGGTTTCTGGCATTGTTAGCCACATATGCTACCATAAACTCTGCTACATGCAGATCAGGATCTTCATTATACTCTCCCTTAAAATTTGGCAATGGGACTACATGTGCTGGCCTGTCATCAATATTTCCAGGAAAAATCTGACTAGGAAGGTGACCTTGAATCACCATGGGGACTTTTGTAGAGATTGCTTTTAGGGTGTCAAAGGAGGCTTTTGCTGCAAGCTCATTCTCATCCTTGATTTTTTCCTTCTCTCTTCTCACATACCTAAGGACTCGTTCTAGTGCTTGCCTATTAAATGTGTCATTCATCACAAGCTTGGCTCCAACTAGTTGGCATGTACTCAATAGAATAGAATCATAAGGGGCTTTAGTCTCTAGAGGACTCTTTGGATAACATCTCTTCTATTTCCTTCTTTTCTACATCTCTGAATTTAGCCTTCAAACCACTAAATAGGGCGAGATATTCTATTCTGAAGGTGTCAAAACTCATTCTTCTGAGAAGCATTGTTGTGCCATCATCATAATACTGCCAACTTCTGATGGTTTCAATAGTGCAAGTTGTAAATAACACTCTATCTACAAACTTCCATGGGTTGCTAATTGAACAAATAGGAGATTGTTAGTGCACCATGCGTCCCACGTGTCCTGCTATTGAGCATCCATGAACAAATGCTAACTCTTTTCTTTCTTGGTTTCGTGAACCTCCACTGACCACGATTCCTAAAGCTTCTTCACGATGTCTCACTTGATGATGTCTGGAAACTTCTCAATGAATGCAAATCTTCCATGGATGGTCATTTTCTCTATTTATGCACTTTATTTTGTTCCCAAACAATTTGTCACCAAGATGCAAGTTTTTGCTGCTTCAACAGGAAGAGGAAATAGTCCATGGACCACATAGAGCCTACATCATGATGATAATATGGTTCTTCCATTGTGGAATGAACTTCTTGTGAAAAGTGGCTTTGGTAATAAGAATCTCCAACTCTTCATTGGAAGAAAGAACTTTGCAAATATTCATTGAATTCTTCTCTTCTTGGCAATACCATTTCCTTCATTTTGAGCCTCTTTTGATACTTGTTGATGGCAAGTTTCCTCGGCTGCGCACCAAAAACATGGAGCTCCAAGAGAGATGCCAAGGAAAAGGGGTTTCTACTGCAAGAAAATCTATCTTGTAACATCAACAAGCTTTGTTTCATTCGTTAAAGAACCACAACAAGGCAAAGAACACCACTAACAAGAAATCTTCACGCATCATCATAGAAAAAAACTCCCACGGTTTTATCTTCAACAAAATTGATCATTCTCTTCATGTTCCTCATAGAATCATTTGATAGACATAGAAAACACAAAAGAATGCTCCACTTTGAAAGAAAAAATATCACATAGTATTCATCTTCATTGTCTTCTTAGTTTTCTCTCACAATCTCTCATAGATAGATACATTGTTTTGCATAGAATTGGCTATTTCTGACTCTCTTTTCCTCTCTCAATCAATAGTACATTATCTCCTTACTATAATACTCAATAATCACTCATAATAATGTCTATTTGGTCGTGGACACCCCTTCTAAAATGTGCCTCTTCATAGTTCATCACTGTCACTTCACTCCAGTCTTCTCTTGAGTCTTTAGTAGTTGCTTTTCCCACTTCCTTGAACTCTTTTGAACTTATATTCACCTATTTCCAAGGATAAATTTCTTTTCCAAAGTCATACATACATTCCACAGAACACTTATGTAAGATCTACAGAGAACATAATAGACTAGAAACAGAGCAGGAACAGAGACTCTACAGAAGCTCAACAGAAGGTCAACAGAAAGCATCACAATCTCATAAGCACTACCCTTACCAAGCTACTCACTACACTAAAATAGATCTATAAATAGGGACAACTTAGAAAACATTATAAGATCAACAACCTTCCTCTAAGAGTGTTTTCAAGAAAAAATCTAAAAATTTGAATACCAAGACTATCTCCCATGAGTCTAAGGATCCTAGCGTTCCATCTCTTTGATTGACATGATTGACCAAACCACTACCTCAGAAGTTACTATTTCCAATTTTGAGGTGAAGCCCACATAGTCATAGCCTTTGACTATCCCCTTTCTGATAAAATAAAAATCCACTCAAACGGGATTCAAACATTCAAATGCCAATAGTAAAGTAAATATTTTTAACATTAGATATTATTCTAACATTACTTAACTACTAACAAAATACTAATTTTATATCATATAAAAGAGGGAAAAATCAATCTCAAAAACCAATCCAAACTATCAAAAACTATTCAATTAGATTTCAAACATTCTCAACTTCTATCAATCATCAATGCATGCTTCATACAGAAGAAAAATAGAACAAAACAGAAGCTAAATAGAACCAATTAGAATCTCAAGAGAACCTATCAGAACATCACAGAGCCTCATTTTTCTATTGAGAATCATCATAAGCTTCCAAAAAATAATCAGTCTCATCCAAAACACTTTAAAACACTTCCAAAATAACCATTCATCACTCAGAATCCATAAAAAATCAACCATTCAAGACTTGAAAAATACAAAAATTAGCCCAAATAACCTAGTCAATTCGGCATTCAACATATTCCCCCACTTAATAAGGGAGCATCCTCGCAACCTAAGAAAAAGGGAACAAAAGTTCATTAAAGATCTTAACTCGATCTTCAATAAACCATACAACCACGACCCCAACTTATCACATGTATCTTAGAAAGCATATAATGAAAGGAAAACACCTTTATCCATGAATGGATCTTATAATCAACAAAAAGTTATAACAAATTCGTAAAGGATATAAAAGGTTGCTTCCATCTTTCAATCAGATAGAATCACGGACCACCATCCATCAGCATCTCAATTAGATCCATCTTTGTCTTCAACTACACTTAAGAAAACAAATAATATAGACACATACATAGACACTTCACACAAAACAGGTAATGTGAATGACATATGCTCCTAACAATGGAGAGCGAATGAAAAGATTTTCATTAAGAAAAAAATGGAGGGGTCTCATCCTCTAAATGTGAGTTTGCCTGTAATGGGGGAAGTGATGGAAGACAAGGTGGTGGCTGCTTTGGAAGAGTAGGATCACCCACTGCCACCACTAGGACGAGGGGCAAGAGTGATAATCTTCTCAAGGAAAGCACCATAAGACACATTACTGCCTTGTCCTTTTTTTACTCTTTGGAAATGTTGATCCAGATTGGCCAACATGAAGGCTGACCAATTAAATTTAGCCCCTTCTAGGATCCAAACAGAAGCATTGAAAAGCTCCTTGGAGTGACATTTAGACACAAGCTTGCCCGACATAAATCTATCTTGCAAAAACGGGCAAAGTTACTTCCAAATCGGGGAGGCAATAGGAGCAACAGAAAACCCCTGAACTGGTAATAACCTTGCTAGACACCAACAGGGTAGACATCTCCTTTTGAAGAAGGGAAATGATCTCTTTAGTTGTCAATAATTGGTTTTCACTAGGGACAAAAGAAGCTAAAAGTGGCAAACACAACGCATTAATGATGTTGGTTGTGGATAAGCAGAAGCGTCGATTATAAACCAAGCCAAATTGGTTCTTGTATGATGCCAAGAAGGAGTGCAGATCGTATTGTCCACTGGCGAAAAATTTAGGGCCACAAAAGGACGAAGACCAGTACGACCAATACAATCCACCTCCAAAAGGAGGGAATAATCATGTACCGGCAATGGCACGTGCTGGATCACAAGTGGGGGAGTAGAGGAAGATGATGCCATTCATGACTACACAGGATGTCCACACACACAGAACCAAGGAAAAGTAGGAAAAAATTCTTGCAAAACCCCAAGCAAAACCAACGCTAAGAAGGATATCATGGAAAAGTCGCAACACAAAAAACAGGATTGGACTAAACTTCCCCAAACAAACCACAGCCTACAAAAAAATATGACCTACACACACGTGCAACCAAAAGCTTCGTGATATGCATGATAATCAAACACCCTAATCCCTGTAATCAAGTATGCAAAAAGAAATATATTAGTTCCAGCATACCGTAGCCCAGACACTGACTCAACCGAAAACAGATTAACCGACTTAGACCATTATAGACAAATATGACCATCCTTTGGACTAAGGAATCCCAATCCCCGTAATCGTTGACCGTACACCTAAAGTGCGGTAAAGTGAGAGGGTGATCACTATCCCATTCATTTTAATCAATGAAAAATTAGTCTGCAATTCATTTTTAATTAAACCCTTAATGCATGGTGGATCGATTTCTAACCCAACCGCACTCTGAAAAATTAACTAATTTACTAGACTAGGGGTCTCTAAAAATGTAGTTCATTTTTACAATTATATGATGTTTGGCACAAAGCGCATGCATGTGTGACTTCGGGGGTTTTATTTTTAATTATAATTTAAATGTGTTTCTAGCGTGTGTGCATGTGCACTATGAATGGATTTTAATTGACAAATTACATGGGTTATGGTGCAACAGTGCTCATGCACCTGCGGGGTTCCTTTTATAATTAACGATCGAGTTCATTTTAATTACAATTTTTGATGTGTAGTGTGTCCATTTGGTAGGTGCAACGGTCAATAGATTTTAACTTACAATTAATGATGTGTTATGGTACACGTGGGAGAGGGAAAAAGAAAAGGAACCTGGCGGTGGGTGGACACCCACAAGAAAAGGAACCTGGCGGTGGGTAGACACCCACAAGGTTTGAAATGTACTCCGCATCCAAAGGATCCGCACAAAAGAGAAAACAAATCCACAAGTGGTAATAGCAAGGCGACTAGGGAACAATCTACCTCCTGTCAAATACAAACCAGAAGACAAATACCATGATGCACCAAAGAAAAAGATGGGGGGACTTGTGCACGTGTGGATGATCACATCGTTAGGAAAGGGGGATTGGAAAATTTTGATGGGTCTGTTTTAAGATTTATCAGCCATTTAATAGGATTTTGGGTGAGGTATTTCGTTTAACATTAAAGTTGTGTGTTTAGTTTTGTTTTAGGTTGGTGTTTATGTTATGTTTTGTTTTTAAAAAAATTTACTTGTGGAGATGGTTAAGATTGGTTTTTAGGTTGTGTGTTTATGGTTGTTGTATATTTGTGTATTTTTTTAAAAAATAAATTTATGTGTGGAGGCATTAAAGGGTTTGTATTTGGATCATTTTGTTTTTCAAGTGACGTTTGAAAGTTCAAAATGAGTGTGAATGAATTAGGTATTGGTTTCAGGGTTTTTGTTTTTGTTTGTTTGTTTGTGTGGTGCTTTTTTAATCAAATGAGTTCAGTATTTATATAGGCAATGTAAGCTCATGAAATATTGAAAAACATGTGAAAGAATGTGGGGAACTTTTGAAAATTTTTCAAATTTTTACGAATTTTTCTTTGACTTTTTTGAAATTTTATGAATCAAAAAAAGATTTTGAAAAAATTCATAATATTTTCTGTCATTTATTCATGTGTGTTTAACAAAAAAAAAGATCCCAAAAATGAGTAATTGATTAAGAATTTTCAAATATTTTTATGTAATTTTTGAAATTTTTATAGATTTTTAATACTTTTTTCTTTTTCTTAATTATTTTATGGGTTTTTTATTTTTTTAATGGATTTTTTAATTGGGTTTGGGTTGGAAAAGTACATAGGAATAGCTGCTAGCACATATGAACTATGTAGGAATGGCTACTGCATGTGAACGGTTCCGAGCGTCTGCACCACCACACAAAAAAAATGACATACACGTCCGTGCACGTGAACAACTGCTAACCAGCCCTTGGACGTGGCACGAAAGCACCCACGAACGTGGGGAGGGGAAAAGGGGAAAGGGGGCTAAGGGAGAGGTGGGGAGAAAAGGGGGGAAGGGGGCTAAGTGAGAGGTGGGGCGAAAAGGGGGGGCTTAAAAGGGGGAGAAAAGGGAGTGTAGTGGGGGGAGGGTGTAGTGGGAAGGGGGGCTAGTAGGGGGGTAGGGTGGGCGGGTAGGGTAGGGGGGAAAAAGGGGGTTAGAAAAGGGGGGGGAGGGTAATGGGTGGGTAGGACGGGGGGGGGGGGGGGGGGGAGTGATAAACCTACACTCGTTACGCACTCAACACGGCACAGAAAGGTAACACTATATGAGCTCAAGGTATACTCTTGTATTATTCTATCCAAAAGCGGGACAACATAGACACATCCCAGGACTACACCCTCGTGACGCCGCACATAAGAGGGTTCACCACTGGGTATAGGGAATCACACGTAGAGTGGAAACAAGGCAGGGCTTTGAGTCACTACTACTCCCTATATAGGTGCAATCGGTAGCAACGGCATGGTATAGCTACAAAGCCCTTACACTCACCCCCGCTTACTGGATTGCTGACCTCAGCAATCTAAGGGTAGCGTTTGTTATTTGACTCATCCGGGGTCTTAACGCAGCTTTTCCTAGCAAGCTGGTCAGTGTCTGCCGGTCTAAAGGGACCGCGGGGTCTTAACACAGTCTATACTATCAGACTGGCCAGTGTCTGCCGCACTAAGACATTGGGGCTTTTTCCTTTTTTGATGGAGTTATTTGTGCTGATTGCTACCATGTGAGTCCACCCTCGACTCGATTACATTTGAGGAGTGGAGGCACATTTGAGGTCTATGATTGAGAGCCGCATTATTTTGTTGGAGTGTTGAGTCGGCTCAAGGGTCGGTAGAAGGAGCAGGGGGGTTCTCCTCGAGCCAAAGGGCGAAGGCATCCTTTCCGCGTTCACGGGCCTCCGCTTCTGAGATCCAAGTGGCCTCCTTGAGTGGACGCCCGCGCCACTTGGTGAGGTATTCGGGGAAGCCTCTTTGTTCCCGGCATCGGAGGAATGCTTCTACTTCGAAGGGACCATTGGAATGGAGCATTGGTACGCGCCGTCCCCATTGGTTGTCGGGATAGAACCTGCGCAGAAGACGAGCATGAAATGCATTATGAACACAAACACTGTCTGGCAGGTCTACTTGTAAGTGACTTCGTTCAGCACTTGAGTGATTCGGTAGGGTCCATAGTAGCGGTGATTGAACTTTGGGGTCATGTTTTTGGGAAGTGACATATTCTTAGAGCTCACTAGGACCATGTCTCCTTTGGCGAAGAGTACAGCCTTTCTTTTCTTGTTTGCTTGCTCTGTCATTGTTATCTTGCTCCGCTCGAGACTTTGCTTAGCTGCTGCATTGCGATCTCTCCATTTCTTCAAGAATTCTTCAGCATCTTGATCCTCCGCTTTGGCCGCTCCGGATGCTAAGGCCAGTGGTGTGATGACTTCTTTTCCTGTAGCTAACTCAAAGGGAGTGTACCCTGTAGCCGAGTGGATGGAGCTATTATAGTGGAATTCCAAGACATCCAGGTACAAGGCCCAATCTTTCTGATCCACTCTAGCATAGCTGCGGAGGTAATCTTCGATACCTTGGTTGACTCGTTCTGTCTGTCCATCTGTCTCCGGGTGGAAGGATGATGAGAATCTCAGTTGGGTTTCCAGAGTCTTGAAGAGTTCCTTCCACATGTCGCTCATGAATCTTCCATCTCTATCTGATACAATGGCCAGTGGTAAGCCGTGCAATTTAAATACATGTGTGAAGAAGAGGCGTGCTACCTCCTTGGCATTCAGTGGTGGTTTGGCCGGGATGAAGTGGGCCTGTTTGGAAAAATAGTCCACCACTACAAAGATGATTGTGTACCCATGGGACTCCGGTAGTTCCACAATGAAGTCCATGCTGATGACATCCCATGGGCGGTTGGGTACTGGTAAGGGTTGTAGTAGTCCGGCTGGTCTTGATCTGGGTGCTTTGACCATTTGGCAAGTGGGGCAAGTTTTGATGTAGTCTATCACTTCTTCCTTCATGTTCGGCCAAAAGAACTGCTTCCTAAGGGCCTCCAAGGTTTTGCTTTGCCCTTTGTGGCCTCCAATCTTGCCGTCATGTATCTCATGTAGGATGAGTTTCTTTAATTCCACATTGTTGGGGATATACAATCTTTTGCCTAAAAATAGAATACCCTCTTCTAAAGTGTACATTCCATGGGGGGTCTTCTCTGCTTCCACATCTTTGATTATCTTGTGCATGTCTTGATCTTGTTCTAGTGCCTCTTTGACAAGTTCTATGAAGTTGCTGCTGACAACACTGACAGCTTTCAAGTCAGCTTTCCGGCTTAAGGCATCTGCTATTTTGTTGGTAGAGCCAGGCTTGTGCTTAATTTCCAGGTCAAATTCGGCTAGGAAGTCTAGCCAACGGGCTTGCTTTGCTGATAACTTGGGTTGGGATTGGAAGTATTTGAGGGAGATATTGTCGGTGAAGACTATTGTATGCTTGTCTTGAACATAGTGCTTCCATTTTCTAAGGCAGTGGATGACTGCCAACATTTCCTTCTCATGTGTGCTCCACCTTGTTTCAGCATCAGTAAATTTCTTTGACTCATATGCGATGGGGTGCCCCTCTTGGACTAGTACACCCCCTATGCCATAGTCAGATGCATCTGTAGAGATTTCAAAGGGTTTGGTAAAGTTCGGTACCCTTAGGACGGGAGTTTGGCTCATGCACTTCTTCATCTGCTCAAAGGCTTCCTGTTGCGCGTTCCCCCATGTAAACGAGTGGTCTTCTTTGGTGAGGTGGGAGAGGGGGGCAGTGATGAGGCTGTAATCTTTGATGAATCTTCGACAAAATACTGTGAAGCCTAGGAACTCCCGCACTTCTCTTACAGTCTTCAGTACAGGCCATTTTTGGACAGCTTCCACTTTCTTAGGGTCCACTTTGATTCCATCTGCTCCTACAATAAAGCCTAGGAACTCCAATTCTTTCACTGCGAATTCACACTTTTCCGGCTTGGCGTATAACTGATGTTGCCGCAGTTTCTCAAAAACTTGGCGTAAGTGTTGCTTGTGCTCTTCTAAGGTCTTGCTGTAGACTAGGAGGTCATCTATGTAGATAATGACAAAGATATCTATCTCCGGTCTAAAAATTCCCTCCATGAGGCCACAAAATGTGCCTGGCCCATTGCTTAGGCCGAACCCTAATACTAACCACTCAAAACTACCATATCGGGTGCGGAAGGCTGTCTTTGGGATATCTTCCTCGGCTATGCGGATTTGGTGGTATCCTGATCTAAGGTCAATCCGACTAAAGTGCTTGGCCCCATGCAGTCTATCTAATAGGTCTTCCACTAGGGGCATAGGGTATTTGTTTTTTATGGTGATTTTGTTAAGAGCCCTATACTCTACACAGAGTCTAAGTCCCCCATCCTTCTTCTTTACAAACAACACTGGGGCACCAAAGGGGGATTTGCTAGGGCGGATGAATCCTTGTTCTTCTAGTTCATGTAGTTGCTTCTTCAATTCCATGAGTTCAGTGTGGTTCATGCGATAGGGAGCTCGGGCCGGTGGAGACGACCCTGGAATCAACTCAATCTTGTGATCCACATCTCGTCTGGGTGGCAGACCTTTGGGTAGTTCGGCTGGCATTACATCTTTGAATTCTTCAAGTATTTCTGCCACTTCTGTGTTCCTCTTCTGTTGTTTGGGTTTCTTGCCATCTTCTTCTTCTTCTACTGGTCGGATCATACACAGATAGACCATATCTCCTTGTTTGACTGATTTCTCGACTTGCTTTGCACTGCATGTCATAATACGTGGCCTGATGACGGTCCCTTGGACCGGTGCTTTCTGGGTCTGGCCCTTTGGTTGGTTTGCAGCTGGTTTTACTATTTGGCATGATACTCCTGGCTTGTTCTCCTTCATTTGTACCTTGATTGGGGTCCTGCCAGGTAGCTGCATTCTTTCGCATGGTACTCTAACGCCTTCTCCTTGCATATCTAGCATCATTTCATTCACACCCTTTCCAAACATTGCAATGACATACTTGTCATAGAATTCTAAGCCTAATATCACTTCAAAATCATCCATAGGGATTACTAAGAAGTTGAGTTTTGCTTTCCACTTGTCGGCTTCCACTTGGACTGCAAAGACTTGTTTTACTTCCTTGGCTTCTCCTTGTGCGAATGTTACTGTTAATCCTTCTGGGGCTTTGGATAGTTTCAAGCCATGCTTGGCTGCACACTGTGGTGTCATGAAGTTGTGGGTTGCTCCTGTGTCCACCATGATTGGTTGGTTTCCTTCGCCCACTCGACCTTTGATGTATAGATGGTGGACTGCCGCTACTCTGGCTGCCATGCATTGGGGTCGGGCACTAACTGACCCTACCCTTGGGTGGTCCATGCTCTCTTCACTCCCATTTGGAATTTCCTGGATACGCGGTGGTTGTGGTTCTTCTCCTCCATATGCACAAGCTGCATTCACCCTTGATCCACTCGATGAGGCTGTGTCTTCTATTGGGCATCTGTTTTGGTAGTGTGGACCCCCGCATTTGAAGCATCTGATGCTAGTGGAAGGGCCTGGGGGTCTCCACCATGATGTGTTTGATCCTGTGGGTCCATATGATGTGCTAGGGGTTGGCCTGTAGTGATTGTTTCCCCATCTCCCTGCTGCTCCTCTTGGGACTAATGCGGTTTGGGATACGGCCGTGGTGTTAGTGGTATTTTGACTCCTTGTATCTATGAATGCCCCTCTAGGAGCATTGGGCCTTTGGTTCCAGGAGTTGTTGTTGTTGAAGGTGTTGTTGAAGTTGTTGTTGAACCTGTTTTGATTCCCTTGTGCTGTTCTTCTGCCTTCCAGGTCCACCAGTCGTTCGGCCATTCTCATGGCTTCTGCTAAGCTTGTTGGCTCCTGTCTCTCCACATCTCTTCTAGCCCATTCTTGCATTCCAAACAAAAATCCATGTAGCTTAGTATCGGTATCCATGTTTGGTAGCTGCAGCATGATTTGCCTATACTTGCTGACATATTCTTTCATCTTTCCCTGTGCTTGCTTGAGGTTCCTCCATTCATCTCTCACTTTGAATTTCTCCAGCTTTGGAATAAAGTAGTCTTTCAGTTCTTCCTGGAGTTCTTCCCATGAACAGATTGTGTGGCCCTGCTCCTGTTCTAACAGGTACCAACTGGCAGCGTCCTCCTCCAAGTAAATGGCTGCCACTTCCGCCTTCCTGTCTTCGGTGATTCTTGAATATTTTAAGTACCTATCCACCTCTGCGATCCATTTCTTCAGAACCAACCCATCTCTCTCTCCCTTATACTTGGCGGGTTGGGGCATCTTGAATTTTCCATAATCATCTTCTGAACTACTACTATCTTCCTCTTCTTTGCGATGGTGCTTCTTCTCCTTCTTCTTGTCTTTCTTTTTGCTTCCTAATTCTACTACTTTCTCCTTCTCCTTCCTTGTATCTTGCGCCCTCCTAGATGACTCCTCTCTACCCGTTCTATCCATCTCCTCTTGCATTCGGTGTCTCCTCTCCTCTTCTTGTTGTTGACTCACCCATTCTCTATAGCCCTGCTCTACTTCTAGTTTTTTCCTCCTTTCTTCCTCTTCCTCTTTCATCTGCATGTTCCTCCATATTGATTCTAGCATGCCTGACATACCATCTATTTGTCTTTCTAGTCTGTCCACCTTCTCCTCTTGGGCCACTCTCCATTCTTGTCCCCTACTCTTCTTCCTCTCCTCTAATGTCGGGAGGGTGATGTTCTCCCTTTCTTCCTCCATGTGGCTGGTGGTGGTGTCGACGCGGGGAAGCCGCGTTTCGCCTGTGGTGGTGTGGGTCGTGCCGCGGGGAAGCCGCGTCACGTCTTCAGACGGTAGGATGTCGAGGTTGGGGCGTCACGCCGGGGCGACGCGTCGGGGGGGCGTCGCGACGTGGGACGACGTGACGTGGGGCGACGCGACGTGGGTCGACGCGACGTGGGGCGTTACGACGCGGGGCGTCGCGACGTGGGGCGACACGACGTGGGGCGTCGCGCTGTGGGTCGTTACGACTTCGATCTCTTTGGGGCACTGGATCTTTCCTCCTGCTTCCGTGAGCACTCCTTCACTCCGAGCAAGAGTCGCTCTGATACCAAGTGTGATAAACCTGCACTCGTTACGCACTCAACACGGCACAGAAAGGTAACACGATATGAGCTCAAGGTATACTCTTGTATTATTCAATCCAAAAGTGGGACAACATAGACACATCCTAGGACTACACCCTCGTGACGCCGCACATAAGAGGGTTCACCACTGGGTATAGGGAATCACACGTAGAGTGGAAACAAGGCAGGGCTTTGAGTCACTACTACTCCCTATATAGGTGCAATCGGTAGCAACGGCATGGTATAGCTACAAAGCCCTTACAGGGGGGGGGGGGGAAGGGGGGTAGGAAAGGGGGGGAAGGGTAATGGGTGAGTAGGACATGGTGGGGAAAGGTGGGTAGGAAGGGGGTAGGGTGGCGGGACGGGGGGGATTGGGGGTGGGAAGGGAGCGGGAGGGGGGTTTGTAGGCGGCGAGCGCCGGCACGGCGGCGACTTGCGGGTGCGGAGGAGAGGTGGCGGCAACGTCTACTAGGGCGGAGGGCAGCGGGGAGGGAGAGTGGAGAAGAAAAAGAAGAAGAGAAAGCAAGAGGAGGAGGAGGAGGGAAGAAGGAGAGGAGAGAGAGAGAGAGGAGAGGAAGAAGAGAGAGAGAGAGAGAGAGAGAGAGAGAGAGAGAGAGAGAGAGAAGCAATGGGGGAGAGGAGAGGGCACGCAGAGGGGTTGAGGTGAGAGAAAGAAGGAAAGAAAGAAGAAAGAAAGAAGAGAGAGAAGAGAGGAGGGAACCATTGGGGAGGGGACATGGTAGGAGTAAATTTTAAAATGAAAAGAAGGAAATAAAATGAAAAGAAAAATCAAAGTTAGTCCCCCCTCGTCCCGCGCACAAGTGCGAGGCGGGGGTAAAAAAATTTGCAGTGGCGGGACCTGTAGACGGTTGGGACACCATAATGGGGGCAAACGGTGCGTTGGATGCATTAGAAGATGCGATAATTTAAAAATGCGGATGTTCATGCGCAATGTGGGACGCTCGTACACACGTAAAATCACGAAAAAATTTAATAAAACCCAAACCGTGCATGGGAATGAAATGCCATATAAACGGATAATGTGTTGGAAGGCAAGAGGAAGATAGTGGAAAATTGCAACAGGGGGTTCACATGGGAAAAAATGCAAAAATCGAGCCCAAAAATACATATAAAAATTAATATCGAAGAGTCCGTTCATCGGAACGAAGTGCAGAAAGAAGGAGAAATGTGCCAAAGGGTGTCCGACAAATTCTATCGCATCAGAACGCAATTCCCATCAAGATAAGATGCGTTCACATGGAAAAAACCTAAAAAAGATACCTGAAAAGGGATTCAAAAATTAATAATTAATGATCCGTCCATCATAATGGAAGGCAGTCAAAAGGAGAAATATCAAGACACAGATGATCTTCAAGGGTGGCACATTAGAACTCAATTATGATGGGGGTAGGAGGCGTTCACATGGGAAAAACAATAAAACAAAGCTCCAAAACACCTATAAAAATTAATAACAAAAATCCATAGGTCGGAATAGGACTGTGGAAAAAGGGAAAATGGCCAAGAAGGAGGGCTGGTCAAGAATATCCACTCAGAATTGAATTCACAGGAAAATAGGGGATATTCACATGGAAAAATGACAAAAATACGAACGAAATAGACACAAAAACCTGCAAAATTTAATAACAAAAAAACCATATAGCAGAATGATAGGGTAGAAAAAGGAAAAATGTCATATGGAAGGTGCAGGACAAGGCTGTCACATCAAATCAGTGTTCCAAAGCAATAAAGGAGATTCACATGGAAAAGACATCCAAAGCAATAAAGGAGCGTTCACATGGAAAATACATCTAATGTGCGGGAATTGCTTCAAAAAGTGATAACTTCCAATCCGTTGCTCAAAACAGGGGGTGGTAAAAAGGAAGAAGGTACAGTGTAAAGGGATACACATGGATGTAAGGTTGGATTTGAGTTTTTGTAAACTTAGTGTGTGTTCACATGGAAAAATGACCAATACACCATGTAAAGAAAAACAACAATAGGAATGACCTCGTAGGTAAAGGAAATGAGGGCTGGTGGGGTGGGCAAGGGACCCATTAAGGTAAAGTAAAGACATGGGATATACACAGATTCCGTGAATGACATATACAAGATGTATGTGCGGTAGACGCATAGGGACACGTCCCCACACTTAAAACCTTACTGGGTAGGGTGAAATGACAGCGCACAATCACTCAAATGGGGAGGAAATAACAGTCACTCGCCCCATAACGTACATCACTCCATGAATCTCGTAGAGAACCCCATAACTGACACTAGGTTTGGAAATCGACAAGGGAAATGGGATAGAAGGAGTATGCCAAGATGCACGGTTGATGGTGCATAAGTGTGTGCAACCCCGTTTGGCATAGGTGCAAGCAAGAACACCAGGGAGCCTTATGATGCACTATACAAAACAGGGTGATGTGTCCTGTGATGACAGCTGAGATCCATCCTGTGGGTGCATAGGGAAAGGAAAACATACCTTGTGCCAAGTGTCATAACTTCCCTCAATCTCACCTCAATGATTATTTTGAGGACACACCAGTCACACTCGACGTCCCTCGGACTGACACTCTGTTTGAGAATACAAGAGGGAAACCCAAACCTTACAACCATTATTGTTATCCTCACAATCGTTTGTGCAAAGGTTGTATACCTTGTGCGCATTTGATGGTGCAGCAGTGTATCCCCCCTGTGCTAGCATACAGTGCGAGAAGGAAGGCTAAGGAATCTTATAATGTAGTACACAAGAACAGATCGTGCATTGTGCATGGATATGCCCAGCCCATGTGTGCAACCCTCCATTCCACACAATTCACCTCTCATTTGAATTGAAGGGAAAGGATTGATCACTCATCTCACCCTCTGCTGATAAATACAGAGGGCAGCCCATACTCACAGCCCATCCTCATGTCAGGATGAAAGCTCACATCACTCAATTGTTTATCGATGAAGATCGCTTTGTCTTTTGCTAGTATCAGAAAGTTGATTACAAGGCGTACCCAAGGAGGTAGTCCATATATCTGATACTTTAGATTTTTTGGAGATCATGTCATTTTTGTTAGGGAATCACATGTTCTAAGGGGACTACACAGATAGCAGACCAAGGAATGGGGCTTTGGACTTTCTTCTGGAAAAGTGTCTACTAATGATTCTACTATATTGGACTGCAAGGTGTTACCACCTTTTACATAGTCAGCTTCTCGTCCAAGGATGTTTCCAGCTTTTCTTGGAGCGAGGCCTGCTATGACAAGGAATTGCTTCATTTTCTCAAATAACAATTTGTTTTGTTTTTCTTCTTTTTTTCTTTTTTCTTCTTTTCTACTCCTGAGGGTGTTTCCACCTTTTCTCGAAGAATAGGTCGGCATGATAGGGACCCAAGTCCTTTTCTCCCATGACTGATATATTTGTATTGTTTTTTTCTTTTTCTTTCTTATTGTATTTGAATTGGTCGAATGGCAGGAATGCCAAGTATCACAACTATCCTTGCCACCTCTGTTGTATTAGAGCGAAGGGAAGCCAAGGAGGAGGAGAAGGTGGTTGTGAGGGGCTATCAAGACGCAACCATAGCATCAAGATCAACAAGAGGGTTATCATGAACATTAGGTAAAGGCATATCGACCTTCGTACAAGGCATGAGGAAACTATCAATGGTGATGGTTAGGATCCCCAGGGGGTAATACTTCTTGAGGCGATAGCCATTAATAAGGAAGGGATCATCCGAAGCATCGACTATCTAGACTTGGACTAAGCCGTTCGAATTGACAGCAAGTGCCTTATAAGGATCTATCTAGCGTTGTTGAAGCTTGCCAGGAAACTTTCCAAATCGTCAATCATAGGCCAGGACAAGATCACCTTCCTTGAACTCCTTATGCTTGTTGAGGAAGTTGTCATGATAGGCCTTTTGTCGGGCTTGCATGGCTTCCATGCATTGTAGATCCATTCTGCGGATCTTGTCTAGAAATTTCAAGTGCAAGAGACGGCATTGAAGGGACTCAGCATCTCCCAAGCGCTCCTAGCTCAAGTTCAACAAGAAATATGACTTATATACAATACACCAGCTGGAAGGGTGTATGTCCTGTAGATGCCTTATGGGAGGCTATGTATGTCTAGAGGGCCTCTGTAAGTCGATCATCCCAATCACGGCAATGTGCGGCAATTGTCCTTGTCAGGATCAAGCAGAGGATGCGATTGGTGACTTCAACTTGGCCATTGGATCTGGGTAATAGGGGGTGGACTTGCAATGGTGAATCTTATGCATTTCTATCAATTCTTCCATGATTTTGTTAAGGAAGTGGGTACCTCTATCACTGATAAGCTCTAGCGGACTGCCAAAACGGGTGATGATATTTTCTCGTATAGGAACAAGGCCACAATATTACCATCATCGCTCTTCAAAGCTTTAGCTTCACACCAATTGGTGACATAATCCATACATATGAGGATATATCTATTCTGCTTCCATCTGGTGGGGGGATTGATTGGAACTATGAAGTCAATGCCCCACTTCCCGAATGTCTTCAAGGGAAGCATAGGTTGCAATGGGATGGCACTTGTCTTGGTGGGTTCCCCCATCCATTGACAGGCATCACATCGCTTACACTAGTCATAGGCAATCTTATGGGGAGTCAACCCACTAGTATCCTGCTAATAGAGCCTTTCTGGCTATTGCTTCTCCTACAAAGTGGCCTCCACATGACTCTTCATGGCAAGCCTTCAGAAAAAATCCCAATCTCGTCTCCTGCAACACATCTTCTGAGCACTTCATTTTTGCCTTTCTTGTATAGTGCGCTGCCTAACAGGGTGTAGGGGGATGATTCTAATAGAAGCTTCTTCCTTTCCCAACTAGAGATGCTAGGAGAATAATTTTGGGTTGCCACTAGGTTGGCAATGTCTACATACCAGGGGGTGACAGATTCTACTAGTAACATGGAAGCATCAGGGAGCTCTAGATCATCTTCCTCCTCGTCTACATTCTAGCAGAATACACAATAGATAATCAGCCAGAACATGGGAATGACCAGGTTTGGTGATTACCTCAAAGTCAAACTTGTGGAATAAAAGGATCCATCTCATCATTCTTCCCTTCACATCTACTTTGTTCATTAGGATGGACATGGCCTCATGATCCACATAAAATTTAAAATGAGTTGACAGTAGATAATGTCATAACTTCTCTAAAGCAAACACCATTGCTGGACATTCAAGCTCCATCATTGTGTAATTCTACTCTTTGTTAGTTACTTTTCGACTTGCATAATAGATTGGTTGATCTAACTTAGAGGGGCCCTTTTGGCATAAGATTGTACCTAGGTCTTCAGCTTATGCATCAGTGTGCACATGGAATTCCTTCGTCCAATTAGAAGGCTGAAGATGGGTGTTTCAATCAAACACTACTTCAAGGTGTTGAACACTTCGTCATAGTCATTGATCTATGTAAACTCGACATCTTTTCTTAGGAGTTTATGCAAAGGGGGTGCCTTCGTCACAATGTGTGGAATTAAACTTTTGCAATAGCCCACATGGCCAAGAAAACCCCTCAATTGTTTGAGGTTGATTGGGGCTGTCAAGGAGGCAATCTTCTCAATCTTAGTAGGATCTCTTGCTATCCCTTGTGGAGAGACAATGTGGCCCAAAAGAACTCCTGATGAGACACCAAAGACACATTTCTCAGGGTTGAGAGAAATCTCATACTCTTGATATCTGTCAAAACACTGCTCTAACTATCCCCAATGCTCACGGATTAGGCTATAGACACAAAAATCATCAAGATACACCTCAATGAAATCATGTAGATGGTTCTGGAAGGCAATCATCATCACTCGTTGGAAGGTAGCAGGAGCGTTATAGAGCCCAAAGGGCATCACTCCGTAAGCATAGGTTTCCCATTTGGTTGTGAAGGTTGTTTTGGATTGGTCTTCTTTTGGAATTTGGATGTGGTTAAATCTGCTGAATCCATCCAAGAGGAAATAGAGCTCATGGCATGCCAATGCATCCAACAGTTGGTTTGTAAATGGGATAGGGAAATTATCCTTCTTCGTCTTGGAATTCAACTTTTGAAAGTCCACACATATTCGATTTTCTCGTTCTTCTTGGATATGACCACAATGAGTGAAACCCATTCATTGTTACCCACTCGATAAAATGAACTCAACTTCCAAATGCTTTAGTAGCTCTACTTTCACCAAGGTGGAGTAATTCAGATTCATGCACCTTTGTCATTGTTGTATTGGCTTAGCATTTGACTCCAAGTCAATGTGATGTTGACATATTGTGGGATCAATCCCTTTTAGGTATTTATACAACCATGCAAACATATCTAAGTTCTCCGTTACTAGGTCTTGTTGAACCACTAATTCCTCTGCTAGAAGATTTAGACCCACTTTCAGGTGACGTTCAGTACCATCAGCATCCACGAACGTCAATTTCCTTTCTCCTTCCACTTCATGATAAATGTTCCATGGATTGATTTTGGGAAAAGATTCGATTCCTTCGAGGGAGTGGTCTCATCTTCTAATGATGCACTCGAACTATTGTTGTCTTTTAATGGAGGCTTAGCTCGCTCTTGGGAGGCTAAAAGGGTATCATTGAGGTTTCATGTTGGGGTTGGGAATGAGTTACTTCTTGGCTCGAGGATTTGTCTTCTAAATATGTATTTAAGAACATCACATCACAGGAACTTTCTGCATTCTGTTTGAGTTGTGGGGCTGGGGGTTGTTGGCAAGGTGCATCGTCATCATATTCTTTAAGGAAGGGTAACTTTGGATGACAAGAGCCACTACCAAAGGAAGGTCTATTCTTCTTAATCTATTTCTTATAAAGGATTGCTCATGACGTGACTCATTAATCAGTCCAAAGGGTACCATAATCATTCTGTCAAATAGAAAGATCTTCTACTTCTGAGGCTTTAGGAACTTTAGGGACTTCCTCCTCATCTTTGCCTTTTGTGAGTAGATTTCATAGGGGCTAGACTTGGACAATCTTTTGTATTATGGCCTTCTCCTTTGTATTGACTGCATAAGGGCTTATAACCCATAGACCTTCTAAATTTCAGACAATTTGGTGAGATGTGACCATTTTCTCTACATATGTAACACTCCACCTCTAATCTCTGACCACTGCCAGACTGTTGTCCTCTGTAACTCTAAGAGGGAAACCTCCTTGAACCAAAATTAGGACCAAACTCCATAGGTTTTGGTCCAATGTCATGCATTGTCATTTTGGATTCTAGTAAGTTGAATCTTACATCTTCATCTTTATTTCTTCGTTTGTTCCTCAAACAGTACGAAGAGAAAGCTCAAGGAATGGTTGGTTTTTGGGTACATTTAGTTGCTAAATGTCACGCTTGATGGCACTTTTTCCACCATGTATTAGAATGCATCATATCTCTCCCACCTCCTGCAGGAATGGATATATTGGTAGTATTCACCTTCAATGTCTGTAACTACTCTGTAATCACATCCATAAGATCTTTCATAGTACTTGCCACTAAATTGGACAGGTAGTCCTTCAGATTTTCACCTCTTGGAGTATATGTAGTAGGGTTTTGGGAAGCTTCTGTGATTAATACATACATTGGTTGGGTTGATCCAGGAGGTCCTCTATTTTGGTTCTAATTCAGAGCTCCGATTGAGACTTGGGTTGTTGATTCCATTGGGTAGGATTCCACTGTTGTTGAGTCGCCATTGGAGGATCTGCTTGAGACCACTGCTGTTGTGGTTGAACCATCATTTGAGGCATTGTCGTTTGCGGCCACTATGGATTAGGTGCATTGTACGACGACACTCCTCTTCCTGAGGTCATTGAAAACATTGCTTCAACTTTGTCATATAGTCTTGCACCTTCCATGGCAGCTTCTAGATTAACTGGTCTTCTTAATTCCATGAACTTGCAAACTTCTGGTTGTAGGCCTCTAAGGAACACTCCTTTCTCGATGCCTTCATCCAAATGATCATTGGTCCATCTCTTCAGGATGGATTCCATTTGCGAGACGTAAGCTTCTACTCTTTCTCCAAGGGACTGACTTAAGTTGACTTAAGTTTGTGAACTCCTCTTGCATCCACTCTTCTAAACCTTCATGTCTGAATTTAGTGAGAAAGGCCGTCCCATGTACCAAAAGTTCATGATGCTTGTCTCTCATACCATTGAAATTCCGCGCCCTTGAAAGTGGCGGGGACTAATGCTAACCAATGCTCGGGGGTTCTAGCATTGTTAGCTACACATGCTACCTTAAACTCTGCTACATGAAGATCGGGATATTCATTGTACTCTCTCTTAAAAATTGGCAATGGGACTACATTTGCGAGCCTGTCATCAATATTTCCAAGATGAATCTGACCAAGAAGAGGACCTTCAGTCGCCATGGGGACTTCTGTAAATAGTGCTTTTAGAGTGTCAAAGGAGTCTTTTGTTGCAAGCTCATTCTTGGCCTTGATTGTTTCCTTCTCTCTTCTCACATACCTCTGGACTTGTTCTAGTCCTTGCTTCTTGATTACGTCATTCATCAGGGTGCTGGCTCCAATCAGTTGGTCTATACTCAACAGAATAGAATCAGAGGGGGCTTTAGTCTTTGGAGGACTCTCTAGCCAATATCTCTTCTACTTACTTCTTTTCTACATCTCTGAATTCAGCCTTCAAACCACTATAGAGGGGGAGATATTCTGTTCTAAGGTATCAAAACTCATTCTTCTGAGAATCATTGTTGTGCCATCATCATAATAATGCCATCTTATGATGGTTTCAATAATGTAAGTTGTAAAGAACACTCTATCTACCAACTTCCAATGGGTTGCTAATTGAACAAACAGGATATTGTCAGTGCACCATGCATCCCACGTGTCTTGCTTTGTTGAGCATTCATGAACAAATGCCAACTCTTTTCTTTCTTGTTTTCATGAACCTCCACTAACCATGACTTTTGAAGCTCCTTCACAATTTCCCACTTGATGATTCCTAGAAACTTCTCAATGAATGCAAAATCTTGCATGAATGGTCATTCTCTCTATTTTTGCATTTTAGTTTGTTCCCAAACAATTTGCCACCAAGATGCAAGTTTCTGCTACTTCAACAGGAAGAGGAAATAGTCCACCACAAAGCCTACATCATGATGGTAATATGCTTTTGCCATTGTTGAATGAACTTCTTGTGGAAGTGGCTTAGGTAATAAGAATCTCCAACTCTTCGTTGGAAGAAGGAACTTTGCAAACATCCATTGAATTCTTCTCTTCTTGGCAATACCATTTCCTTCATTTTTAGTCTCTTCTGATGCTTGTTGTTGGCAAGTTTCCCTGGTTGTGCACCAAAAAACATGGAGCTCCAAGAGAGATACTAAGGAAAAGGGGTTTCTACTGCAAGAAAATCTATCTTGTTACATAAAATATCTTTTGTTTCAATCTTTAAAGAACCACAACAAGGCAAAGAACACCACTAGCAAGAAATCTTCACGCAACATTATAGAAACAAACTCCCACGGTTTTATCTTCAAAAAAATTGATCATTCTCTTCATATTCTTCATATAACTCTTTGATAAATAGATAAAACAAAAATTAATGCTCTATTTTTAGTGGAAAAATATCACACAATATTCATTTTCATTGTCTTCTTAGTTTTCTATCACAGTCTCTCATAGATAGATACATTGTTTTGCATAGAATTGGCTATCTCTAACTCTCTCTTTCTCTCTCAATCAATAGTGCACCATATCCTTACTAAAATACTCAATAATCACTCATTATAATCTCTCTTTGGTCATGGATTCCCCTTCCAAAAGGCATGTGTAATATGAAAGGTCACAAGAGCCACTATAGTAACTCTTCACAGTTCATCACTATCACTTCACTCCATTCTTCTCTTGAGTCTTCAGCAGCTGCTTCTTCCACTTCCTTGAACTCTTTTGAACTTATATTCACCTCTTTCCAAGGCTAGAAAAATTTCCCAAAGACATACATACATTCCATAGAACACTTACAGAAGATCTACAGAACAGAACATAACAAAAACAGAGCAGGAACATAGGCTCTATAGAAGATCAATAGAAGGGTTAGAGAAGGTCAGCAAAAAGTATTAGAACCTCATAACTCATACTAAAACCAATCCAAACTATCAAAAACTATTCAATGAGCTTTCAAACATTGTCAACTTCCGTCAATCATCAATCCATGCTGCATAAAAAAGAAAAATAGAACAAAACAGAAGCTAAACGAAACCAATCAGAGTCTCAACAGAATCTATCAGAACATCACAGAGCCTCATATTTCTACTGAGAATCATCATGATCTTCCAAAAAATAATCAATCTCATCCAAAACACTTTCAAACACTTCAAAAATAACCAGTCACGAGTCACAATCCATTAAAAATCAACCATTCAAGCCTCCAAAACAACAAAAATCTGTAAAAAAAACTAGTCAATTCAAAAAGTGTGGAGGAGATTTATTGCCGATGCATAGTACCTGATGAGGTACCATTCATTCTTGAGGAATGCCACAATTCAACATGTTTGTGATATTTTGTTGGATGGCTTACTACCCAAAAAGCTCTCCGTGTGGTGGATATTGGTGGCCATCAATTTTCCAATATGCTTTCGATTATGTTAAGCATTTTGATGTCTACCAAAGACATGATGCCAGGGAGAATCGTAAGTGGTCACTAAATCCTATTTTAGTTATGTTACCCTTTGAAAAATGTGGTATAATTTTTTTTGGACCAATATATCCTTCATCAATTATATGGAAGCATTATATCATTGTAGCAATAGACTACTTTACAAAGTGGTTTGAAGCTCGAGCAATGATGAAGAATAATGCTAAGGAGACGACCAATTTTATTATGGAGTAGATTGTTTACCATTTTGGTCCGCCTAAGGAGATAGTGTCTGATCAAGGGACACACTTCCTGAATAAGGTTGTAGTAGCCTTGACGAAAGCTTTGAAGATTAAACACAATTAAACTATCCCATATAGTCTACAAGAAAATGGTCAAGTTGAGAGTATGAATAAACTACTTGTAGGGATCTTATCCAAGATAGTGTCTAAAAGTAAGCAAGATTGGGATAAAAAATTGTGTGTAGTGGTTTAGGCTTACAATACGGCATTCAAGAGAGCTATAGGCCACACCCTGTCCAAGCTGGTATATGGAAAATAGTGTGTCTTACCATTGAAAATAGAGCTTCCCACTATGCAATTTGCTCTCAATCATTCTTTGAGTGAGGCAGAAGCATTGCAGGAAAGATTTATTTCTCTTGTGCATCTTGATGAAATTCGTTTGCAAGATCTATTATATCAAGAGATAGGAAAGAAGAGAATGAAATCACTTCATGTCCTTCACGCTAAGAAATATAAATTTGTGAAAGGCCAATTGGTGTTGTACTACGATGCTTGTCATGAGCTATTTCTTGGTAAACTAGAATTCAAATGGGGTGGCCAGTATAAAATTTTCCATATAGGAAAGAATGGCTCTACACCCCTTTTAGTAGATTTGTAGGGGGTAGAGTTAAAAAATAAAGTTAGCTTTAATAAGCTGAAGCCTTACTACGTATAAGGGCTGACGTCAAACTTAGTGCCTGTGTAGGTTATTGGTGAAAGGTGACTTGTAATTAGTGATCAACTAGTTGAATGGCACCTATAGTGTGCAAAATCCCATCCTACAAATGTACCATCCTATAACCTTAGATATGTTGCATATTTTTGAGACGGTGATTTGTTAGCTAGTGCCTCGACACAATGGAATCACTTTGCAGATTCCTTGGTCAATTATTCTTTTGTTGAAGATGTCTTTTTCAACTGTGGTCCAGGGGAGATCTTACAGTTACCTTCTAACATTAGCCTAGGACTACTTTGGGGTCTACTTGTTGACACATCCTATTTTGGCCATCGATGGATAGTTTGGTTATGAGTCAAGTAGCAAATGAGCACCTTCCTATTCTGCCATGGATGCATAGGATCATTTATCATCATATTCGTCAAAAACCCCTTGCTATTTATGCAAGGGGGTTAGCCAATAACCTGATGCATTTAGTGTAGGGCCTACGGTGCCCTCAGTCTTGGTTAGCAGTCTTATGCTTCAATAGATTTATGTTAGGATCAAGGGTCTATTTTAGTAGCACGCTGCTGAATGGTTGTTTCGGGTATTATCTTGTTAGGCCAAGAGGGCTAGTCCTTCTATAGCAAAATGTCACATTTCATTAGGCCAAGAGGGCCATGTGTAGTGTGGGTGTGGTTAATGGGTTTTGTTTTAGTGATGTGCTAGACAGATTTGGCGGAACCTGGAGAGAGCCTCTTGCTGTGGAGAAGCTTCTTGTGGCTAAGTCCAAGTGATGTTCTTCCTTTATGAGTACTTTCCTATTCTTCGTGGGTTTGCTTAGGTATATCTAGGGGAGGTTCGAGTAGTTGTCTACCTCCTCTTGTAAAGATATTTTTAGGCACTAAAAGACATGTTTTTAGAAGGCAGCCCTAGTGACCTTATTTTGCTAGCCTGCTAGGTAGCTGAGGAGTCCCTAGTGTGCAGCAATTAGAGAAGCCTACCGAAAAAAATGAAGAAACATGCATGAATATACTTGAAATATAAAAAAATATAGAGGGGTCTAAAAAGGGATTCTAACCTCTAAAATAGAAAAGGAAAGGAAGAAAAATATTAAGGGTAGTTGATCATCCCCTTGCAAAGGGTTGGTAGGATCTTGGGGGCGAGTCACTGATGCCTTGTCTTCCTAGGGCTTACCAAGGAAGGTTGGAGCAAAAACAAAAGTCAGCAGAACATAAAATATTTAAGTGTCACCTTGTGAAAGCTTAGTAGGTTCTTGGGTGTCGAGTGAGGATGACCTAAGGGCGATGCCCTGTATTTCTAGGCCAAGTACATCATAATTCCTACTCTAACTACCTCACAAAGTTGATAGAAGCAAGAGCTGCTAGAAACAACGATATTAGAACCACAACTAAGTTCCTGTGGGAGTAGGTGATCTCACAATTCAGCTTCCCCATTGAACTAGTTAAAAATCCTTGCCTTACTAACCTCAAGAAAATGGTTAGGAAAAATTCACGAATAAGATTTTCATGAATGTCTTGACCAAAGTTGTCTTTGCTTCACACACTGACTAGGACAAGAAGTTGATGGCAACCTTGTGTGCCTATTGAATAGCCTATAAAACAGTTGTAGGATAGACTCCCTTTAGGTTGACCTACGAAAATAATGCTATTTTACTGGTAGAATTCTTTATCCCTAGCCTGAGAGTAGCCACTCAAGAGAGATGGGATGGGAAGGAGGCATGGACAAAATGCTTAGTTGAGCTAGAGCACCTATCATAGACTCAACTTCTAGCTACCCATACACTAATTTGCAAGAAGGTGTGACATAAGAGCTGGTTTGACAAGCATGTCAAGTAGCGAGGCTTCGATCAGGGTGACCTTGTGCTATTATACTCAGTGAAACGCCACAAGCAAAAGGTGAAATTTAGGGGATTGGGGCCTTTTCAAGTTTGCACCATCAACTGAACTAGCAATGTAGAGTTCGAGACCCTAGATGGAGAGGGCATAGGATTTTTCAATGGTAGTTGCATAAAGAAGTACTACCCTCCCATACATCGACTACATGAGCCTCCCATGCTAGAGTCCCCTATGAAAGTCCGCCAAGTTGCCACAATTATAAAATTTGAAGACAAGGATGAAGAATCAATAGAACCCACTTACCTGTGCATAGTAGTCTCTACCTAGTGAGCACATACTTTCGATGCATTGATCAATGAGGGAGCTGATTTCAACATCTTAACTCACTAGGTGCATTGCAATGTCGACTACAAGTCATAGTGCATTCACCTTGCCATTAATAGTGTATGCATTGTGATAGCTTTCAGCAAGGGCAACATAGCTCCACCCAAGCCTGCGAAGCCACCTATAGAGGGACCCACCACCAAGTCTAAGGAGGGGGGTTGTGACTTGTCACAACCCACTAAGCCTTAACATCAGCAAACCACAAAGATGAAGGCCAAAGCCCATGAACCCAAGTTCAATGGGTACCTAAACATTAGGGACCGCCACCAAGATGCAACCAACCACGACCTCACAAGGCTAGGAACTCATACTTGAAACCTAGGAATCAGAGAAGAAGCTATAGGAACTTATGAAGAGTCAGGCCGTGTAGGGTCCCCAAGACTTTATTGCAAGCACAAGGCTATTATGAGGGAAAAACTTGGATATGGGTACCCAAACCCACGACTTCCAAGTGCATAACTCAAGCACAACCCTTGAGCTTACCCACACAAGACCGCATGATAAATCAAAAATTGAAATCCCAAACAACTCAAGCTACCGAGCCCATAGAATCCAAACCCACTAAGCTTGCAGAACCTCATCAAGTCTCTTGGCCAAAATTGCAGCTTGATGCCTCCACTCCACCTCAATCCAGCATTGCTAGTGCCCCCAAGGCCTCCCAAGCATCTAGCAGCACAATACCTACATCAAAACCCTCGGCTAGTGCGCAAGTGATTGCACCACCTCCTCACAAGCAACCAAAATTGACAACCTTGGCTCTACAAACCCATCTAGCCGACCTCCCATAGGCCTAAAACCCTATTATGAGTGGTGATCAATTCTTACCTTGGCCTTGGACTTGGTTAAAAATAGAGGTGATGATGTGGTCACTTGCCTTTGCCTTCGATGCTTAGACACTACATTTACATCACTTGCTACAAGTTATGACCAATTAGACCTAGGCCTTTTGGAAGAGCCTTTGGCCACGAAGGTACATATGCTACCTTGCTCTTGGGAAGAATCAGAATTTGTACTCTTTAAGACTCCCCAATTAGCTTAGGAGCTAATTTCCACCAATATTTCTTGCGAGAAAGCACATAAAAGATGGCTCATTACCTCATATAATAAGAGCACAATCCCTATCATAGACCAGGAAATTGAAGAGTTGAAGAAGCTTGCTAACAACGACTCCTATTTCTTGTGGAAATGGTATGCTCTTCAACTTCAATGGGAGCTCAAGGACTGGCCAATGCTGTGAGTAGAGACATGCCATCAAAACTTTGGAGTATGACCCAACTTATATAGCTCTAACCTCCTATAGGGTGTTGACCACTATTTGCAACTGACCCCTAGAGGAGCATATCATGACCACCCCTATTTAGATCACATGTTGACTAAGGAGGAGCTACACATTGCTAGTAGAATAGACTCTAGTGACTTCTAATGGATGTCCTCACTTACCTCACCCACATAAGCATCCGACCCGTCAACATGGACCACCATGCTCAAATGGAGGACAACTCAAACTTCTATGCTTGGCTCATGCAGAGGTGAAACACCATGAGCATGTGCTGAATAGCTTTCATCCTGAGAGAGACTTACTAGAATAATCAGTGCTTTCCTCCATCCTTTCTGAGCAACTTGCTAGAATCTTCGTTGCTTTTCTTCATCCTTGAGAGAGCATCCTTCATCCTTGAGAGGACCTCCCTCATCCTTGAGAGGACCTTCCAAAATATTTGGAGCTCTGCCACGTTTTTTGTGAGGTTGCCATCTCTTGCACTTTTCTTGCCTGAGCAAAATGAGCTTTTTCTTTCACTTTTTGACTTGGGCTTCCTTGGTCTTCCCTACTTCATTTTGTTGGCTACATGGTGACATGTTGTGCAAGAGTGGTCATGTAAGTTGATGAAATGACTGTGGTTTCGTGGGGATTGGCCTTGGGAAGAAATTGATCAATTAGTTGAGGTGGTGGGGGCTGAGGGTGAATTGAGTGGATGATGGGGCCTCCAAAGTTGGTGGGTTGCAGCATTTGTATTTACTTGAAAAGAAATGAAGGTGCACTATCTAGGGGTATATCTACCTTACTATGTGATACATTATGCTCATGCTAGTGGAATTGGGAGTTGGGTCAAGGCAAGCCTAGGTGTTATCCCACACTTGAAGACCCAATTTGTGCATCATTATAGATACACTGCACAAATTAGGGAGACATGTTTGTAAGTCCTTCACTCGAGGTGCCCTAAGCTTGAAGTGGGGAATGAAAATGGGCTAAGGGGTTAGGGATGGAGCTATCCAAAGAAGCCACTAGACATTTCTAACTTGAGGAACCCTAGATGGAGTGGCTGTGACCTACATGCACTTTTTTTTTGCCACACATTGATCTAGCCATTGCAAAGATATCTTCATTGGTGTTTGAGGTAAAAAAGAGTGGTGGGGGGTGTCATTCTTGTTGTAAAAACCTCCCACTAAGGAGGCAGGGCTTACTACCCCCTTTCAAAACTTGGCCCTGCGTCTTTAGTCGGCCCTTGTCTTTCTTCTCCCCTGGGCTCTGGTGGGTCTGCCTCTTTGGGCTCTACAATTTGTGGTTGAACGTGTAGCTCGTGCCTTAGATCCCAGCAGGTGATCTCTAGCTTTTTCCTTAAGGACTCAATGACCTCCTCTTTCTCAAATTGTGTGGCATCCAAGAGAGTGTGGAGGAAGGTGCATTGTTGGGCTTCCAAAGTCATATGTGCGGGCCTTTCCCTACTCTGTGCTAACACCCTATCGCCTTATGCAAGAGCTAGTTAGCGCACTAGGTCACTCACTTTTTCTTTGCTCCTATCCATCCATTCATCTACTTTTTTAAAAATTTCTTCCAAGCTTTCATTGTGTTTGCAGGCTAACGCCCTTAGCCTCCTCTCCTATTCCTCGATTTCTCCTTCCAAGTGATGTTGCTCTCTAAGCTTCGAGGCTATTCTTTGTTCCACATTTTTTATATGCTTTTGGTGCCATCAGCTTCTCTCTTCTTCTACTGTTGCTAGCTTCTCTGTGGCATCTGGGATCTTTTCATTTTCCTTTTGCAGATCTTTGTATAGCACCACCAGCTCATCACATTGTAGGCTCATGAGGCTTGGTGTTTTGGCCATGAGTTTTTCTTGCCACCCCTCACCTTCTCCTCCCTTAGCCTCGAGCTTCTCCTTTAGCTCCTTGATATCTCTTTATTAATACATGGCCACTTGACAGGTTCTCTCTAATTGAGAGGCTACCATCATCTTCCTTTTTCGACCTCGAGCTCAGCTATGGCCATTTTCTTATCTTGATTTTCCCACTCCAGCTGTGATAGGAGTTTCTGTACATAGGCATCGTAATTTTTAGACAAGAGTAGTGGAGTGGGACTAGAGGTTGTAGATGCCTCTATCTTTTGCCTTTTGGGGCCGCATTTGGATTCTACATCTATAGCTGCATGTCTTTTTGCTCCCATCACAGGGGTTCTTGCACTTGCACCTTGAGCTACCTCTTTGTTGACCAGAAAGTGCACCCAAGCCACAAGGTTACTAGCATCCACTGTGGTAGAGGAGTCTTGGGTGGGTGCAGTGACTACAGTGGCGACTAGTAGGATGGGTGGGATGGGTGGGATGGGGTTGATTAAACCCTTGTCCTTTCACTTGTCACTAGGGGTGGCAGGATTTTGGGTGCATTGGAGCTGGTGCTTGGACCTTCGTGTTTGGGTGGGCTCATGGTTCTTGCCTTGAAGGTTGATCCACTGAGAGGCGGATAGCTAAGACTCTCTCTTCTTCCTCTTTCTTCTTAAGCTTCACATCTTTCTCCTCAGCTCTTCTCTTTCTCTCCTCCTCAGCTTTCCTAGATTCCTCTTTTATTCTCGTTGCCTTGTCCCTTTCTTCTCTCTTTCTTTATTCTTTCCTGCTTTTGGACTTACTTTGGGCTCCATGTAGGTCTATTTTCTCTTTCTTCCCCCTCTCTTCTTTGGCCTTCTTTTGCAGAGTCTTTTTCTTTGGTTTCTTGGCCCTTCCTTGGCCATATTGTGCTTCTCACTCTCCTTATTCCTCATTTAGAGTCCTTTCACTGGACTACTCCTGTCCTTGGTGCATAGGGGACATGTCTAGCATCTCATCGACTGCCTCATCTTCTTGTGCTTTCCCGAGTGCCCCTCTTATGATGGCTGTCAAGACCCCTCCAAAGCTAATGGTGGAGACCTTTGAAGAAGATGATTTCCTCGCTTTGGAGGATGGGGAATCTCCCCCCATGGGTCTTCTGCCAATGGCCAATGCTTTTGCGGACGTTTCTATTGTCTTGCTTGTGAGAAATGGGGGATCTAGAGCATGGCAAAACCGGAAGCTATGGAGGATGAAATGAGAAGTGTGGACTCATGATGGAGAAGACAGACACTGTTTGTTACACAAGTGAATTAGGTTCCAAGATTGAGACTTGGACTCATAAACACAATCTTGTGTATGTGGACAATGACATTGACACTTCATTGAAAAGAAAAGAGTACTATCATTGCATTAAGAAAGGAAGCAAGTACAATGCTTTATAGGAAAGTAGAAAAACTGCAATAGGCACCATTGTGCATATGGGATAAGTTAGCCTGCATATCCTTGACCCTGAAGCTCCATACAAAGAGGCTGTTTAGTGAGTGTGATTGCTGATTCTCAACACCCCTCCTCAATCACAACTAGAAAGGCACAAAGTGTGTAGAGGCTGTAATGAGAACCACCTGCAAAGTGTGGGCATACCACAAACATGGCAAAACACCAGAGGCTATCGTAGAAAAGGCTAAGTGTGGGTACCATAAACATGGTGGACATCCAGAGGCTGTAACAGGGGCCTCACAAAGTGTACAGTGACTGTAATGCCAAGTTACATAAGGAGTTTACAAAGCTTATGGTAGGAAGCATTAGGGCAAGAAAATACAAGGCTTTTAAAACAGTCTATCAGAATTATGAGAGTACAAGGACTGATGAGTCTTGTCCTTCCGATCCTGTTGGTCTTCATCTTCATCATCTTCTTCCTTTGCTCCATTTTCTTCTTCTTCTTTGACTGCGACTAGATAGGCCTTTTGGGATCTCTTTCTTGCGTGGCAGAACTTCTCGGTGTGTCCAGTCCTTTTGCAGAAGTCACAGAAGAGGTGATCCTTCTTGCCTTTGTACCTGTTGCCAACATATAATGCATGCTCATCTCTAGAAGTACTTGGTTCTTCCTTAGTTTTTAGCTTCTTTTCCTCTTCTAACAGTGATGCTTGGATATCGACAAGTTCAGGATTTGGCATGTTGATTAAAGTTGTTGATACATTATTATATTCAGGAGGCAAGCTCTTAAGTAGAACACCGATGCAAACATCTTCATCCATTTTAATGTTGATTCCTGCAAGTTGGGTTAGGAGTCCTTCCATGTAATTAAGATGTGTGGCAAGTGATGTGCTGGACTTCATTTCAAGCCTGAAGAACTCAATCAGGAGACTATACTTTGATGATTTAGATTGTGCACCAAACAGGGTGTCAAGTCTTTTCCATGTATCCTGTGAGGTCTCACAGTTATCCACATGATGGATATAACTGTCATCTAGCTCCAGTTTGATAATGGCCTAGGCTCTGTAGTTGCAAGGTCCGCGTCCCGAGCTTTCTTCTCTTTGCCATTTGTGATGGCCCAAAGACCCTTTTTCATCAAGATGAGCTTGATGCGGGTTTGCCAGGTGTGGAATCCGACTCCTTTGAATCGAGCATTTGGAGAGTCTTTTCCCATGTTAGACTTACGGGAACAGTAGCAAATCAACTTCAGAATTATTAGATTTGAGCATCAGAAGAGTTGGTTGAGAGACACAAGTGCTAAAAAACACTAACTGAGTGTCAATGAATATCAAATCTGTAAAGTCCTTTACTCTTTTTAAATCCAAGTGTAATCTTCCCCTTCTTGATTTGATGCTGATACCTTCAAATCTGAGTGACAGTACTTTAATGAACTTCAGAGAGTATTGCTCAGTGATTAAAATCACTGTTGATAACTTCAGTGAGAGAAACAGTAAAAAATGTCAAAATTTTGAAGCTTTGGCTATGGCTTTTGCATTAGGGTTTCTGGGGGCAGCTTGGTTTTTTGCTGATTGCAGAAGCTACAGTGGATCATTTTCAAAAATTTTTATATGCCTAGGAAGTTGACTTCATGGGCTATCAAAGCCCCGTGATAATCGTCAACATCGTGGACTGTATGCAACACGCAGGCAGCTCGAACGAATTCGGCGCAGTTCAGGACAGATTTCCGCAATTTCCGCAATGCTGGAGTCAGGGCGCAGTAATGTAGTCGATTTTTGTGCCAGGATGAAGCGCCTTGAGTAGAGGAACAACTCCCTAGAAGAAATCGTGGGCTGAAATGGCCTGGTTGAGGAGTTATTGAAGCTCCAAGTAAGGTAGGTCCTGTTTGGCTATGGCAGACACAGAGTAGAGATTGAGGATTTTCACAATGCTGAGCTCCAGATGGTCCAATGTCCTGGATTGATGTGATACAGGGAAGCTTTATGAGTTGGGAAATACTTTTCCAGAAGGAAACTCCAAGAGATTTGACCTGTGGAGTGAGATATAAGCAGCTCAATCTGACAGGGTGCTACTGGCTATGGCTGCCATGGAAGCTTCAGTGAGAGTAGAGTTGGGAGATGAAGTCATGAGCTGACATTGAGCTAGACTGAGGTTGAGAGGAATCAAGAGAGGCTAGAGAAGCAATGCCATGCCCAACTGGGCTCTGATACCATGTGAGAAATGGGGGATCTAGAGCATGGCAAAACCGGAAGCTATGGAGGATGAAATGCGAAGTGTGGACTCATGATGGAGAAGACAGACACTGTTTGTTACATAAGTGAATTAGGTTCCAAGATTGAGACTTGGACTCATAAACACAATCTTGTGTATGTGGACAATGACATTGACACTTCACTGAAAAGAAAAGAGTACTATCATTGCATTAAGAAAGGAAACAAGTACAATGCTTTATAGGAAAGTAGGAAAACTGCAATAGGCACCATTGTGCATATGGGATAAGTTAGCCTGCATATCCTTGACCCTGAAGCTCCATACAAAGAGGCTGTTTAGTGAGTGTGATTGCTAATTCTCAACATTGCTCACTAAGCCATTTAGGTTTACCTTGTCGAAGGACTAGGCAGCGATGCTCTCCAGCATTGGCACATTGATTATGTTCATCAATGCATTATACCTTTGGCTGGAGAATAGGGCATGTACCGTTTTGGCCTGAATTTGGACCTCAGGGTCGAGAATGTCAACTAGGTCGATGCCATCATTGGTGTGGACTATCACTTTGTCCATTCCCAACATGTCGTACACACACCCCTTTTTTGCTATCATTCCACTTTGTTTGGTAGGCCCAGTGATTTCTGTCCAGCTCAGGGCACTTAGCTTGATTTCTACTTGGTAGGATTTATTCTCTAGGTGCATCATGACAGTGTCGTGGTTCCTGTTAAAGGTCCAAAGGAATTTGGTGCACTTCTCATAGTTGATGGCTTGGCCCACCTTCTTCACGTACTTCTGCAACTTGCATTGCTTCACCAATTGCTTGATGACTGGCTCCTCCGTGACTATGTCTTCTAAATTCAGGATATGCCTAAATTTGAATTGATTGTAAGCCCTCCTTTCCAATGAGAGGCTGTACTTTGCTTGATCCTCCTCCGAGAATGGAAGTTTGTTGCTTTTCTCTTGACCTGCCATTGTGAGTACTTTTCATAATACCATTGTTCACCATTAGTGTCCTTAAGGTAATTTCTTGTTGAAAGCTAAGTAGGAATTGATTATGCTTTCTTGGGAAGAATAACATGCTTAAATACAAAAAGAGAATTTTTCCTTCAAGCAGTCCATTCATTCCAAAAATTTTATGATTTTTTTTCTCAGTCACGAGTTGATTTTTATCCACTCTCTTCCGCTCTTGGACATTGATGGATGTTTTATCCATGTGTTTCATTCACCTTACCTCTTTACATGTTTGATTTCACCTTGACCCCTCCTCCCCTTTGAAATTGAGAAGAATCCTTCCTAGGATTAAGGTTTGAGAGGTCAAGGGTAATCAATGCTTTCTTGTGGTGTTTTACTTTCACATGAGCCAAGCATAAAAGTTCAAATTATATTCTAGACTGGCATAGCAGTCCATGTCGAAAGGATAGATTCCTGCTTGAGTGATGTAGGTGAGAACATTTGTGAGAAAGTCACCGGAGTTGATCCTGTTAGCAATGTGTAACTCTTCCTTAGTCAGAATTTGATCTAAATATGGGTGGGTCATCACGATGTGCTCTTCTAGGGGTCGGTTATGAACGGTGGTCAATGCCCTATAGGAGGTTGAAGCTACATAAGTGAGATCATACTTGGAGGTTTTAATGGCATGTCGCTGCTCTGCATTGGTCATGATTTGGCAACCTTCTTGTTCCCATTGGAGTTAGAGAGTATACCACTTCCTCAAGAAAAGTAATTCATTATTGGCTAGCTTGCAAAGTTTGGCTTTCGACTTGTGGAAGTAACTTTGCTCTTACTATAGGAGGTGATCAGCCATTGTATAAGGGCTTGGTCTTTTGATATCTCGGCATTGGCAATCAATTCCTCTGCGATCGTAGGGATTTTAATCGTATCAAAAATTTGTATTCCTCCCAGGTGCATATCATAGAGCAAATATTTGATGCTAAGGATGGATCAAGAAAACCTAGGTCCAAGTGCTCATCATAGCTCTTAGTGAGTAGGGTGAATGTGGTATCCAAATGCTTGATGTAGGTGATCAGGTCATCTCTTGTGTTATCATCTAGGTCTTTAGCCAATGTGAGGATCGATCATTGTTTGTAGGACGGCTTAAGGCCTGCTGGCGAGTAGGGTTTGATTGAACTAGATAATTTGGCAGCTGATGGTTGCAACTTTAGTTGCCCCTGAGAGTGTGGTTGGGCTTCTTGTGTGATGGTCTTGGTTAGAGTTGTGGGTGCCGCGCTACTATATGCTAATGAGGTCTTAGGGAAACTAGTAGGATTGGGTTGAGGTAGTGCATGAGTAGCAGGGTTTGGCTTTGGTCGATAGACTTGTTTAGTCTCTACCGGCTTATGTGTTTGAGGCTCTATGGGTTTTGCAATTTGAGTCGTTTGTGGCATTGGTTCCTTTTTTGTCACATGGCTTGGTGTGGTTAAGTTTGAGGGCGACATTGGAGTAGTGTCCTCAGCCATCTTGGCTTTAGGTACCCAAATCCAAGTGTTACCCTCATAGTAGCATTGTGCTTGCAATAAGGTATTGGAGGTCCATCATAGCTTGACCATTCCTCTTTGCCTGTATCACCTATTTTGTGGTCCCTTAGCCCTTGGGTGCGAGTTTCTTGCATTGCAAGGTCATGTGTGCCTGCTTCTAGGTAGCGGAGCTTGATGTTTAGGCATCCGTTTGAGTTGTGGTGCATGGGTGTTAGCTTTGGTTTCTATGGTTTGTTGGCATTGATGTTTGGTGGGTTGTAACAAGTCACAACCCACCTCCCATAGGCCCTATGGTGGGTTTCTCCATCAATGGTATTGCCGGTTCTAATGGAGCAGTGATGCCCTTGTTGAAAGTCGTAGCTATTCGAATATTTCTAGTGGCAAGGTGAATGCCCTGCAAGTAATAGTAGATATTTCAGTGTGCTTGTTTCTTGAATGTGCATCCTAAAAGTGATTCCTTACCAATGGTCTTAGTGTTAGGCATCATATAGAAGAAGACAAGTAGGCTCTCAATCTTGATAGAGACCATTATTTTGCACTTTCCTAGCCATGAGTAGGATTTTCCTCCAAATGGATTGAGTTTAGTGTTGGTAGGCTACAATTGGGGTTGACCAATGAGGGTCCAATGATCATGTGTAAGGATGTTACAATCAAGTCCCTCGTCAATGAGTGTGTCAAAGATGTGTGTCTTCTCGGCATTCATGGATAAGCATAGGTAGGCAGGTGCCACCGCTTCCTCATCCTTGTCTTCAATTTTCGTGATGGTGGCCCCTCGTACCTTGACAGGGTTGGGTTGTCTATGAGAGCTCCTTGCCATTATGTAGATTGATACTAGGGGTGTGTCACTAGGCTTACCAATTGCCTTAGTGGCTTGCTCGTACTTCTCACTATCTAAGAATGGCAAATCCATTATGGCTAGCACATGCATCCAACTCGCTCATCCTCAAGACTAGGGATGTACTTGATGGGTAGCCCGTACAATTTTCTAACTTGTGAATCATCATTCAACATGGTGGAGATGGCATCCAGGTCGATTGGTGTGGTTTTCCATGTATCCATTTCTACTTTCATTGCCTCCATTTGATTTCATAAGAAGATTAGACTGTTACCCAAGTCTTTTATGACCCGTTCATTGTGCATCCAAGGCTGGCCTAATAGGATGTCATAGTCCACTCCCTTCATGACTATAAAGTCAAGAGATAATTGGATTCATATAATCTTCAATGGAAAGTTCTTTAATACTCCAAATGGCCACACTTTCATTCCATTGACTAGGGTGACATTGAACCTAGCATTCTCAATAGGCGGGTTACCCCAGTTCTGGAGTAATATATGGCTTAGTACACTACTTCATGCTCTAGTGTCTACAATTCCCTTTCTCCTGGTGTCTCTTAGAGCTAAGATTGGTAAGACTGCATGCATTTTGGTGCCTTTCCAAAAAACATTGGCATTCAATGACTTGGGCACCGAGTGCAGCTTTAGACTGGGTATCTAAGTTACTATGTCATGATCGTGTAGATCAACTGCCCCTTACTCCATTGGTTTCGAGCAAGCATGCAAATAATGACTCATGGCATCTTATGACGAGCATGGTTTCTACCACAAAATAGGAAATTAAAGAGTTGAAAACCCTAGCCGATAATGACTCCTCTTTCTTGAAAAAATGGTATGATCTCCAGCTTCAATGGGAACAAGAGGGTTGCCAAATTATGACCAATGTTGAGTAAAGATGCACAATCAAAACCTTTGAGTGCGACCCAACTTATGTAGCTCCCACCTTCTATAGGGTATTGCCCATTGCTTGCAACCAACCTCTACAAGAGCATGTCATGACCCACCCCTATTTACATCTCATCCTTACTGAGGAAGAGTTGCACACATTTCCAATAGAATTGACTTTGGTAACTTCCTAATGGATGTCCTCACCTACATCACTCAAGTAAGCATCCAACTTGTCAACATGGACCATTATGCTTCCTTGTAGTACAACCCACACTTTTATGCTTGGCTCATGCAAAAATGAGGCACCTTGAGCAAGTGTTGAATGACCTTAACCCTTCAACCATAATCCTTGAAAGGATTCCCATCATTTCTAGGGGGAGGGAATAAGGTGAAGATTAATTGAAAACCAAAACACCAAAACATGAACAAAACAAGTGTGGAAAGGAAAGGAAACAATAAGAGAATCTTAAAGTTGAAAAGTGATTTGATACTTTAAAAATAATAAGCATGAAATGCTTGTTTGGAATAAATGAACTCCTTGAAGTGAAAATTGGGTTACAATCCCTTTGTCTTCTTATAGAGAAAATGATCTTACAAATGAACTAATGGAAGCTTATTGTGCTATAACATGAGCTAGTAATGGTAGGACATCAAGACCGCGCCCATCAAATTCCATTCCATGGAAGAAGAGAGAAGATGATAAAGTTTCACCCTCGAGAATCAAATAAAGTTTAGGACCATTCATAACATTGACAAGGTAGTGGCTGAAGAGGAAGCAGTTAGAAGGATCGTAGAACAATGCAACCTCACAAAGTACATCAAGAAGTTTGGGCAGGATGTCAACTACAATCGATGTGTAGAGTTCTTGAGATCCTATTACTCTAATAGAGCATGCAGCACCATGATTGTGGACAGAGGCAAAGAGGCCAAATAGGTGCAAGTAGAGTTGAGCAAGGCATTGGTGGATAAGGCACTGGAGGTAGCACACAAGGTGGAAAGTAGACTAAAAAGGGATGTCTATGCCATGCTCAACATGAACAAGGACCAAGTCCTAACAAATGATAGAATCAGCATAGCCATGATGTCCCTTATCCTGAAGTGAGACTCTGGGCCAATGTCATCTATACGTTGTTCTCAAGCCAGAGGTACAACTCACTCATGCATAGGATTGGAGTGCCTTTATTGGAGAGCCTGGTAGCGGATTCATCCAACAAAATCCACTAGAATGGCTATGTGCGGAAGACAATCGCCCAATCTACCAGAGCTAGCCTTAGGGAGCAAGCAAGTCAGCGGAGAGTCCCTAGTATCAAAAGCTACAACAGAAAGAAAGAAACCTGGCACAAAAGCCTCATTCATAGGGTTCAGTGGAATCCTAATGGCCCTCATCCATGCGGCAATAGGAGAGGTGGTAGGTGAAGAAGAAGTAGGAGAGACACCTGAAAGAACACCGCCTTAGGAGTAGGAGCAGTTGAGCAAAAGAAAAATAAGTGAGAAGGAAGAACATGAGACACAATCTAGCCATGGAGGGCTTAAAAGGCCAAAGCAAAAGACTCCCTAGAAGTAGCAGTAAGAAGTCGGGGAGAGGCTAATAAAAGCTCACTTACAGAAGGCACAAAAAGAGTCAAATAAGGTTGAAGAAGAGAGATGAAGGAAGGAAGAAGCCAAGTAGATGAAGACATGGCTTTAGCAATACGCATGTTGGTAGAGCAGCTCTCCAGGAGGAGGAGCTAGCTACCATGAGCCCACGAGGAGAAGACGGCCCAAGCACTAGGGCCCAAGTGCCAGAAATTATAGTGTCACCAGCAACTAAAGGCAAGGGCAAGAGCCTTTTATATCCAATCCCAACCGTTCTACTGCCTACTACCCTAGCCACCACATCCAACCAAAGCACCTCAACCACGGTGAATAAAAGAAACATCATGGCCTAGGTGCAGTAGTTAGTTAGCAAGCTACAAGATATTATACCTGCACACAGTGAAGGAGCCCCTCTCACAAGAGTCGAGAGGCTAGTTACAGATGTCGAATCAAGACAAGACCCAAAGAATCTGAAAATAGAGGCATCCACAATGTCCATCCCTACAGCAACGATGCCATGTGTGGGCTATGAGGAGTACATTCAAGAGCTCCTTTCAGAGCTGGAGAGGGATAATGAGAAAAAGAAAATTACAATGGCCAAATTGGAAGTGGAAAGAGAGACACTTGTAGCCTTTCAACTAGAGAGGACTCATCAAGTGGCTAGTTATCAAAAAGAGATGTGAGAGCTGTAGGAGGTTGCAAAAGAAAGAGATGAAGATAGGTATCAAGCATGTCTCTTAGAAGAAGCATAAGAGCTAATCGTCTTACAAAGGTAGTGCAAGCTACTCATCCTGCAATACAAGGACCTAGTAGAGTAGATGAGAAGAGTTCAAGAAGCCATTGGCCCAATCGTAGTAGGAGAAGCAGAAATAGCTCAAGTAGGAGAACATCATCAAAGAGAGGTGGAAGAAATGAGATATAGACTACTAATGGGGATTGAGGAGCAAGGAAGGCTAGAAAGAGAACTCAAGTACTTAGAGGAGGAGAAGGAAAAAGCAACTCAAAAGTGGAGAGACCAAGAGCCAATCATATTGGCCTTAGCCCAAAGAAAAAGGGAGAGCCTAGAGGAGATGAAATAGAAGGCCAAAGCATGGGTGACCCAGAGTGAAGGAAGGATAAAAGACCTAGCAAGCCATCTAGCCTCCTATGTAGAAGGGGATTGAGTATTAGTAGAGAGTAGGGTAGAGGTTGCAACCACAAGATTGGAAGCCCAACAACACGCCTTCCTCAGTACCATCTTGGACATCTCACAATCAAACCAAAAGGAAGCCACTGAAACACTAAACAGGAAGCTAGACATTTCTCGTAGAGCCATAAGATATGGGCTTTTTGCCCAATCACAAGGAGAGGGAACCAGCCTAAGCCAATGGGGATAACGATAGAATTTGCCAAGGATAGGGCTGACACTCCAAGAGGTGGAGCTGCTAGGCTTTAAGGAGGAGCAAGTCCCATGACCACCTTCTCCAAGACCATAAGCCCAGTAGGACATACAACCTAAAGATGCAATGGGTGAGGGAAAAGAGAAGGCCATGAAAAGAAGGAAGAGGCAGCTAGGGCACGGAGGACGATTCACTAGGTGTAGTCGTTCATTTTTGTCAACAACTCCTCTGAATGTATGAATGAACCTAACAAACCATATGAAAAGTAGGAATTTCCTTAGTAAAGTGCTTAAGCCCCTAGTCTTCCCATCTCATGATCCAAAATCCAAGGATTATCTCCTCGCACATGTTTAATTTCTTTTTTTTTTAAAGAGGAGAAAAGAAAGCCAAAGAAAAAAAAGGATAAGAAAAAGTACGAAGATAAGGAAAAGGAGGGAAAAGAAGATTAAACAAAAAGCAAGAAAACACCTCACTTGATGAGTGACATAATCACTGCACCTAGGGGTCCTCAAGTTAGGCACGTCTGTTTTGTCAGTGGCCTTGGTTGGTTGGCTCCGTGTCTAACCCCCTAACTCATTTTGTTTCCCACTTCATGCTTAGGACACATCAAGGGCGGGACACACCTAGGGAGGTCACACTCCCGCACTTTTCCCATACACAAAATGGGTCCTCAATTGTGGGACATCACCCCAGGCTTTCCTGCAGTTCTTGCATACCCAGCTCCTAGTTCCACTAGCACAGACACAATGCACCACAGTTAAGGTATACATACCCCCTAGGCAATGCACTTTTCCTTTCCTTTTTAGGTAAATGTGGATGCATCCAATCACCGACACAACGGAGGCCCCCGTCAACCACTCAAAGTACCATCGGCCTCCACAACCTCAACCATTTCGACATGCTTCTCTCCTATGACCAAGACCCATTACCAATCCACAAGGTCAAACCTTTAGCAAATTGAGCCTTTACCCACAAGTGCCATGGGGTTGGCACTCCACTAGGAGGGGGTAATATTGCAGACATGTTACAGACCATATAGCCCAAAAAGAAGTAGAGGAAGACCAAGGAAGCCCAAGTCAAAAAGTGAATAGGGAAGCTCATTCTCCCTAAGTGATAAAAGCAAAAGAGAAGGCAAGCTCAGAAAAAACATAGGAGAGAACCAAAGTTTCTAGCAAAGTGTAGCAAATTTTCTAGCAAGGTGCACATAATATTCTACCAAGGAAAGTGCAGGGTGTAATGTAATCCATTTTATAAGCACCAAAGATTCTAGCAAGGAAAGCATAGAGCAAAATGTAATTTATTTTATAAAATAGCACCACGTTCCCTCATGTGCAAATTGTAAACGTAGAAGTGCAAGAGCAAAAGAACCATGAAAAGAAGGAAGGTATGAGGAAAGAAGACTTTGGCTAAGATGGTTGGTCATGTAAAAAAGGGGACGGATGCCCAAAGGGATGGGGGCATGTATAAAAGTCAAAAAGTGATGGAGAACCTCATTCCTGGTGTGTGACCAAAGTGGCTCTTTTCTTCTCTTCTTCTCTTCTCCCTGCTTGTGTCTAGGAGAGGGAGTGTGAGGGTATGAGGGAGTGAATGAGTGAGGGTGAGGGATTGTGGTGGAAAAGCTCGCCATCTTGTCCTCCCTTCTTCTCTTCTCTTCTCTTCTCTTCTCTTGTCTCGCGCACATGGCTATGGAGGATGGAGCTTGGAGGTAGAGGGTTGAGCTTGCATCTTAGATTGTGGAGCTACGAGAGTGCTTAAGGGAGGAGGCTAATTAATCAGGCATCAAGGTAAGCTCACTACACTCGTAGGATCAAGAGCGTGTACAGTTATGTGAGAGGTAGTCATAGCATTCATCTTAAAATGCTTGAAGAAATAAGCAGTCCGTGGGTCTTGGTGGTCGAGCAAAGGATCCCACATATGTATAAGCATATGCTTGGCTTATAGTATGCCTGGTTACTCCCTAACTTGCAACAGTGTGTACCCTCTGCCTAGCCCTTGTGTATTTTAGATATAACTATGCTTGGCCAATGCATAGCCTATACTAGTTTATATCTATGAGTAGCTATGCTTATGCCTTGGCTATACCACTAGTCCAAGCCTAAGCCTAAGCCTAAGCTTAAGCTCTACCTTAATACGATCCTAGCGCCCTAACACTAACCTTTAATGTAGTCTAAGCCTTGTATATATTGAGTCTAATTCTAATCTAAGGTAAAGAATATAGAGAGTAAGATAGTCACATAAATGATGTGTTATTGCTATAAATTAAGATATATTTAGCTAGTTTGTGGATCCTCATTAATATTGACATGTTAGTAGTACAATTGTAACTTTTTACATGTGTGACAATGATCAAAGTATGGTAGGAAAATGACAATAGGCAATTAATTTTTTTGGTACTTTTGGTGAGCAAATAACTAGACAAAGTATGGAGATGTAATGATTTTAATATTTATCATTGGAGTGCTATGCAAAATTATCATTATTTTAGAGACTATTATCACATGGAGCTATTTATGTGCTTTTGCTAAGAAATAATTGTACTCATATGATTAGAGTACACTATTGTCTCTATTTTCTCTTACTCTATTTATATTCATTTATTTTTTATCAATTAATTATCATTTCAATAATAATAAAAAATCATATGGGCTAAGCTGATCCTTAGGTTAGGACTAATAACTTTGGGTGTGATTGAGTCATCCTCCTTTACATTGTTTGCTACTCATATGCTTTTGTAATTAGTTTGGCTCAATTTGCCAGTACCATGGAGTTTATTCTTGCACATGGTTTGTGGTCAAGTAGCAAAGTAGTGGTTGAAGTGTTGACATTGAACCACTAAAATACACCGCATACTCTAGATATTATTTTAGGAGCATTACTAAGAGTACTTGAAGAAGTTGATCTTTCACTTGTGTACAAGTGACTAGCTTGTTAATGAGTGGCAAATTGTTTCCCATTGCCTTGGGTAGCATTTTTCTCACTTGGCTATAGGGGCTGAGATGCACATCACATCTCCCCTATGTCATAAGTATGTACATGAGTCTCCCCTTAGTATAGGATGTTTACAAGCTTTCAATATTGTATGAGTATATATTTGCATCAAGCATGGCTATGCATGAGCATTCACTACATTAGTTAGTACCCCTAAACCACATTGCCTTTTCCCTCTTCATCAGGTGGGCCACACATTGTGTTTTTCACCCAACCATTTAAACACCTTAGTCCACTCAACTACTATGCAAATAGGCCACACGATTGTTTAGCCACCTTGGAGCACTCGATTACTTGAAGAACCTCCTAGATACTTGAAGCACTTTGGCCACATGTTTTATTAGGAAAAATTTTGTGCACACTCTTCCATGTGCACATACTCAATCACACATTCACGTAGTTGCATAATCATGCACTTTATTTTTCAACTCACTTGACCATCTCCACACTCTTACCCTTGATCATGAAGGCACCCTTTGACCACATCAAGAACTTAGTTTTTCTAATCACAATAGCCACACTCAACCATTTCAGCCACATTAGGCACTCAATCATTGTAGGTAACATTATCACATGATTATACAATACTTAGGCACTTTACTACCATCACAATCTACTACTTAGTTCTCACAATGTGGACTAGAATTTCCATCCTTTGTCACCATCAGAGAGGGCTCTAGCAAGGGGACAAGACTGGAATGGTTTGAGAATAGGCTAGGATCAGACTCTAGGCTAGAAAATGGCCATCCCATGTCATTATGGCTCATGGCATTTGACTAAAAGAACACCTTAGCCACTTGATTACCCAGGCATATTAGACAACATGATTAGCTTATGCACTTAGATAATATATAAGGCCACATGTGCATGATACTTGGACAAGAGTTTAGACACTTTCACACATTGTAGATGCATTCATGGACATTAGTGTAGGATTTTTGCATTTGTATACACACTTTCACGTACTCAAGGAGAATAACTAGGGTACAATGCTTTCGGGGCACTTTGTACATGCATGAGAGTAAGACACAATATGATAGTCCACTCGTACATACCATGTCTAGAGAAATTTTGTGTGAGTGTGGACACACAAGTACATTTGTGTAGAACGTTTGCTATGCATTGTGTAGAACATGCTCTTATTTGATTTGAATTCTTCATGAATGTAATGCACGTGAAGTTATCTTAAAGAAAAATCCCTATCCCTTTCTGGCCAACATACATTTCCCTCATCTTCTTGTACTTCCTCTACAACCCCTCTTTCTAATCTCTCATCTTCCCATTGTGATTTGTACTCCCATTATTCTACGTGCCTGAGTGTCATTTGCACATTTTAAGCTACCTATGGTGTAGAAGGCATTGGAGGATGATGTTGCCAAGAAGCTAAGGTGTCATAGGTGTGGCTAAAGCCTTGTGAAGTGCAGATCAAGGCATTGCTCAGTTGTGGCATGACATGCATGCAAACATTGGTCACAATCAAGGACAGTACATTGTTGCCACTGCTAGAACTAGGTGAGTTGATCCTACTCACAATCGAGGACATGCTATTACTATCACCATATATGAGAACTTGGTGAGACAATTATGCTCTCAAGTTTCAAGAAATCAGTGCATGTGCTTAGAGTGTTAATCACTTATTTAATTTGATTACTTTGTCTTATATATTGTAGAGCTTATCGATATACTATGTGTAAAACATCTCTCTAACTTGTGTCATGTTAATATTGGTACTAATTAATCATGCTAATTTGCAAGCATTCATGCTCAATATCACTATCAGAGGGCTTTAGTCGAAAGGTCATATCCACCAAGGATCAGAGAGAGAAGTGAATAGAGAATAGGAGATAGAAAAGAAGAAAAAGAATAGGCAAGGGATTCAAATCTGCCAAGGCCTTTACACAATATTAAGACAAAGTTCAATGATTCAAAGCACTATGTATTGATAAAACCTAAGAAGATACACAAAATCCTTATCTGGGACTATTCGGAAGCAATATCCAAGCATTAGATCTCATGGAGCTCCTTGGTAGACCAAAAACACACACCAAACACTAGCTTCTTCTTTGTTTCTCAGATCACAAATTTGATGGTTCCATTGGCCCAAAAAGGGGGTTAAAATCTAGGATGTCTAGTCAAAATTCTCCCTGATCACTCCTTCTTCTTCTCCCCATTCAGAGTGTTGTTTGCTACTTGAAAACTATGATCCGCACTGCACAAATTCGAAAGCCTCTTCTTTTTGCATGAGATCTCGCAAAATTGGTTGAAAAGCCCAGGGGGTCCACTAGGGTTTACCGTATGGTACCACATGAGTGTAAGGGAGGGGGGTTATTTCAAGAAAGGAAGGTACATTTTATAAGGTAAGGTCCCATAAATAAGGGGTAGATAAGGGGTATTTTCATATATTCCTTGCACGTAGGTGACATCTCCTTATTACTACTAGTGAATCCCCCGTGTTGAAAAGCCACTTGCTTTTTGCATGCCACTCTATTCTAGAAGTTTTCTACACCTTTTAAGGATATTTATAAGAAATAATATCAAAAATATCAAAAATAGGCTAAACTTATCCAAAAATCTCATATTTTGGAACTAACCATACTATGGACACTAGCACTAATGACTAAGATGGCAATGACTCTCTAGATTCATAAGAGCTTGCCTATCCTATTTCATGTTCCTCTAAATGGTGCTAAATATAGTAAGGAAACCCTCTTGGGAAGACCCTTCAAAAGGGCGATCAAATGTGAGGCTGACTACATAGCTCAAAGGATACACCTGACACTACCGAGTGTGAGGATAGTCACAACCTTTAGCAAGAGTGACCTCATCGAACCTCGGGGGAAAGGCAAGGAAGGTGCTAACATAACGGCCAAGCCTAGTAATGAGAGCAAGGAGTTATGGGAGAAGTTGATGCAAGCGCAGGTTGAACGGAGAGAACCAGTGAGTGAGGCCATACTTGAAACAAAAAGGTCAGGAGACAAGGCCAAGGATAGAATTAGGACTTACAAATATTGTAGAAGACCACGAAAGAAGCCCAAGCCTTATAGATGAAGGCATCGATGGAGAGCTAGCACAATGCCTCGATGGATTTCTAAGGCGTTGCTTCGTGCTCAAGGATATTATGCAGGCAACCGATGGATTTGGGTACAAAAACTCCCTGCTAAACCACCTCTGCCAGAAGCCCAAATTATGTTAAAAGCAAAGAGGCGTAGGAGGAAACCTAAACAAAAATCCAAGTCTCAAACCAAAAATATTGGAGCGATTGAGCCCCTCATGATTGAAGTCAAGAAACCGAACAGGACCTATAAAAAATTAGATCCTCAGCCTACCGTGCTTAGCAAGCGGATATCGAAGGTAACTGTCGAGTGTGCACGAGGTCCACTAGTAGCCAAGGAGCCTTTGACTTCCCAAGAGGATAATAAGCACCACAGGCACAACATCACTCATGATAAGGTTGATTGCTCAACAAAGCTAATGACAGAATCGTCTAACAATCATGAGCAAACCATTCAGCCAGTGCCAAGTCCACCTAGGAGTCCTAGATCTCCTACATCCTCTTTTTCCAAATGGACACAGGAAGCACAACAACAGTCATCAATGGCGGCTGCTCACTCCCAATCTCTATCTCCATCAAAGCTTCCAAATAGCCAAGAGGGGGGACATGACACTAGCCATAGCTCTCGGCCCAAGGATATGCCTGTGCAACCCAATGTGACCAGATCAACTCATGCTCGATCTACACAGATGAATGCTCAAAGGGCAACAAAAGACGTGACCACTTCTGATCGTCCTAAGCACCAGACACTGCAATCCACCAATAGTAGCAAGTCCACCGAACTAGCTGCTAGTACTTCAAATCAAGGATCACTACAGTCACAGCCCTTAGCCGTGACAATGCCCCTTGCAGAACGTGTCCTTAGTAGTTTACCTGTGGAGGAGGTGTCACAACCAACTTGATTAACAACTCCAGCACTTCTAAAGAGCTTAAAGCCTAGGCTGGAGGAGTTAAATACATGGGATTTGGCAGAAGAACTAGACTCTTCCAAAAGGGAGACAGTTGTACCCTCACAACCTGGCGAGGCTAATCAGCAAGCCACGGCTATGACCCATGTGGACATACTAGAGAAAGGAAAGGCTAAGGCCCAACCAAGCACAACAACGGTTGACCTAGTCTAGGGTCCTCAGTCGTTGAAAGATGCACCTTTGCTGACCAAGAAAAAGATGAGAAAACAACGGAAACAACAATGGCTGCAGGTGGTTGAGGACCCCAAGAACATTGAGACGAAGAGCACTGGAGAGTTGATGAATAAATCATCGAGTCCACCCACCAATGAACCCATTGATGCCTCCCCTAACAGCGGTGAAACCTCAAACACATCCGTGTGTTGTGAAAAATCAAAGCACTCGTTACCATCAATGGCTGCTTGCAACACTCAATCCACTGACAATAGAACTTGCATTGACTAGTCAAGAGTGGATATAACATTGTCACAACAGGGTGACAAACCTATACCAGTCACATCCAAGGAAAACCAGGATGCATAAGGAAGCCTCAGGAGAAACATGGAAACCCCAAGAGCGTCAGACATCCTAGCAATGACCGATCGTGCTCATCTAGGCCTGAGCCCCCAGCTACGCTAAAGCCCAGGAAAACTCCTAGAATCTTGTATGAGATAGCAACCAAGCAAGCCCTCGTTGAACATAGAAGTGTCACCAAATGCTCAATTGAGTTGGATGCCAAGCTCAAGGTGTTCGCATGTATCTATGTCTTCGCAGACATGCGCGCATTCCCTAAAGAGCAGCTCAGAGAATACTTGCCATTTCCCTTATCTTGGGAGGAGCAAGAACATCTTGACGAGAACTATAACAGGCTCCTGCATGAACGCATGCTACTCATCTCGGGCGAGGAAGCCGATGAACTACATTTAACTGTCACATTCAATGGTGCGCTCTGCCAACCAAATCTCTTAGAGATAGAGCAACTAAAGCAACTGTCAGAGGGCGGAAGTTAGTTTGAATAGCATTGGTGTGAAAACCGCGTTGCAATGGCCGAACTAGGAGCCCAGATCATGACAGTCTCAGAGGAGTGATTGGGTAAATGGCGGTCTCAAAGAGACCCAACTTATGTGGCACCAACTTCCCTTCAAGTGCTGACTGACATTCGGGGTACGGACTTAGCTGAACCTAGCCAAGAGGACTCACTGTTCGATAAGGTTCTCACTGAAGAGGAGTTACATGGCGCCAGTAGACTTGGACAAGGTTCCATGCTACTCGATATTGCAAAATATCTATCGGTATTGAGTACGCTGCCACAAGTACTGGATGCATGTGCCACGCTCCAATACAATCCGGAGTTCTATAGCTGGTTTTTATCCTCATAAAGCGACATGGATCCATGGATATGTATATAAATAAACAATAACTTTTGTCACCCTGTATAGACACTATCAACACACACAAGCAATAAATACTCAAGCGCAGACAAAAGAGTTGGGGCCAATAGGCTAGCCTCGTCCAGTCCCCCTCTCACATGACCAATTCCACCTCCGGGCGAAGGACATGCACCCTGCATTGCCACTGTGGAAAGCCTTGACCAACATCTTTGATGATGTGAGCAGGGTGCAGTCCCTTTACACCTTTCCCTTTCTGGTCTATCCTTCCGAGGATGAGCCCTGCCCAAATCCATGACCACCAGCCGATGTGATTCGGCGTGAGCCAAGATCTGCTATTGGCAGGAGGCTAAGTCAACAACGTCACGGGGGCCATCCCTCTACAAAAACAAGCACTGCATGCCTCACCCCTCCCCTTCTCGTCATAGCGCTTGATAACCCACACTATAATCCCTTATAGGTGAACGGTTTTATCATGTATCAAGACCTAATCCTTGGTTTGCATCTTACAGGTCCCCCTACAAGAAAAACATGGAGAACCTTGGGTAGCTAGCTTGCAGAGATTCTCTCTGCGGACGATGGGAACATGCGGCACATGCCCCTCCACCGGTGCGCTACGTGCCCACCCTCAAAAGGTATGCGAAGAAACGGGGCCCTAAGCGACACCATCCCGGACGAAGGCCGAATAATCCTCGTGCTAGGAAAGTCAAAGCTCAAAGAAGCACACAAGATGTGGCAACACCAGTTGCATAAACCCCCAACGTATGCTCAAGCACGAGATGCTCAAGGGTAGAAAGGGCAGCCCGGGACACGAAAGAATTCAATGAATTATTTAAAGGCATTTTGGAAATGGTGGTGGCCCGAGACTACACCATTCATGTCCAAGCTGACATGTGCCCTGCCCAACCTCACGGGAGCCCCGCACCAACAGAGCCCAGTCGCCTAACCACCCGGACTCACCCCGCCTAGTGCAAATCGACTAAGCCCCTATGATGTACAAGTAGCTTGACAAGTCATCATGCCATAACTTCTTGTCTTTTGATGAGTAAAGGGGCAAGCTTCCCACTTGTACACGCTTCCTTGACCTATCATTAATGTATGTGACCTTAACAAGCAATGGAATAGGCATCACAATAGACATCATGGCATTCTGAAAAATTATGTCTTAACATGATTGCATTTGTTCGATGTACTTAACGCAAGCAAGCATATACTCTCACGAAGTGACAAGTGGATGTAGGATGGCACAGGTCTTTGTGTAAACGTGTTCAATGACTAGGCCCCCGCTAGACCACCAACCGCACAAGAACCACAACAAAGCCGCTCTGCTTAACGCGAAAAATCACCCTTACAAGTGCCCACATCGCACGAACCAAAGGGCTACACTCTCTTCTTGGGTCAAGCTCTACAGTGAGCTCATGATGGGTGTCACCTCAATCATACCAATATCGCAACAACGGCTCCTCTAACAACGGGGCTAGGGCACAATCATCACTGTCCTACCCATTTCCTGAGCCTTCGAAGCTTGACATGTCCCATTCCATGGAAAGGCTTATAGCCTCAACATATTGCAATGGTTTTACTTAGGAAAAAAAAAAAGAGAAAATAAAAGAAAAGAATGCAAAAAGAACGAAAAGATAAGAAGCACCCACGATCACAGCACCGCACCTAGGGGTCCTCAAATTAGGTGCATCCAGTGACCCAAATCGGCTGTCTCCATCCCTAGTCCCCTAGCCCCCTAGCATCACCCACAATAGTTCAGGGCACATCAAGGGCAGGACAAACCTAGGGAGCTTGTCTCGCCTATGGTTAGACCTGTCACCCTGACCCATTCATACAATTTCTGCTTGCACTCTGCCTTAATACCATTGCAATCAATTGTGGTAAGCACTGCACGAATGGCCATGAAAAGTACACTGTCCTCATTGCACATGCCCAATGCCTACCATCTACCGATAGTAGAGTATCCATGTGCTCTATTATGTTACGTCGCGCAATCACAATGCACAGGATGTTGCATACACCTTCACATGTACTTCTTCCCACCGTGGACGACTTTGCTTCATCCACACGTCGTTATGAGAAACTAGCCCGTGGTCTTCTACCTACGTAATATCTAAGTATGCACGAGCACTCACATAATATCTGCATCAAAGTATATACACAATTTGGGTCCTCAAGTGCAGGATAATACTCTCATCTTGCTTAGAGTTCGACATGTCTCCCAAACTAATTAAACTATGTATTGTGCACGATAAAGAAGACTAGCACTACCCCTAGGGAGAAACCACCTATGAGAGGTTTTCAATTGCAGGTATTGAAGACTCCAATGAATGTGTCATTTGCTCTTCATCAACACGCAACTCTGAATTCCTATCCTTATCACCCTGTAAGCCTGCCAAGAATCATCATGTATAGAATCCCCAATAAACCGTCACTTGTAATCCATCAGTGCAACCCCCCCAAAAAACAGCCCTATCACCAACTCCCATTGCTCTACCACCTACCACTTAACCCACCAACGTGCCCCCAATGACTTTCATCCGCACCAACATCATAACTCCTCCAAGGCAAACCACAACACTCCCTTCCACCCATGACTTCGGTGCAAGCTCTGCATGCTACCTTCGAGGAAGAGTGCCATGGGACTGGCACTCCTCTAGGAGGGGGTAATGTTAACTCCAACACAAAGGAAGCAAAAGGAAATAAACAGATGCAGGGCAAAGGTGGAAAAAACGTAGCCCGACTGAAGAAAGAAGAGGAGAAAAGGCAAAAAGCACAAGGGGAACCTTAAAAAGTCCAAGGCAAATGCAAAAGGGGAAAGGTGCATTTTAAAATACAGAGGTGCACACTGAAATCTTGAAGAAGAGTGCCAGGCGGTGGAAAATCTGGAAAGCTAAAACAGAAGACAAAGACAAAAGCCAAGGCAAAGAGAAATGGAAGACAAGGGCACACAAGGAAAAGCGCAAGTCAAAACTTTTGTAAAAGAGCGCAAGCGCATCATGGTTTAATTCAAGGAGCGCCCCCGTGCAATTTGTAAATGTAGATGGGCGGTGGAAAGGAAGCTAGGAAGATAGAAGGACAATGGGAAAAAGGGCCTAGGCCACGGTTGGCCATGTAAAAACGGGGAAAAGGGGATGACTGCCAAAAAGGGATTTAGGGTTTTGTATATAAAGTTGAAAAGTGAATGAGAAGCTCATTCTTGTGTGTGGCCAAAAGTAGCTCTCTTCTTCTTCTTTTTCTTCTTGTTCTTGCTTGCTTGAGCTTGTGCTTGAGAGAGGGGGTGTGAGAGTGTGAGGGAGTGAGTGTGTGAGGGTGAGGGACCGTGGGGTAGAGAAGCTCTCCATCTTCTCCTCTCTTCTTCTCTTCTCTTTCTCGCGGTGATGGAGCTTGGAGTGTGGAGCTTGAGGATGGAGCTTGCTTGAAGCTTGCACTTGGATCGTGGAGCTACCAGAGTGTGTGGGAGAGGAGGTAACTCGAACGGCATGGAGGTAAGCTCACTACACCTGTAGATATGGATGGGGCGTCGACTATGTGAGAGGTAGCCATTAGTGCTTGGCTTGGAACGCTTGAAACAATAAGTAGTCTGTGGGTCTTGGCGGTTGAGCAAAAGCTCCCACACAAGCTGTTACAATTGCCAATGCATTACTTGTTGTTGGGAAGGATACTATTATTATGACAAGTCATTACCTCATGATGACACAGAGAATCTTGCAAAAAAAGCAATGGAGGTAGGTAGAGCTGAAGTAGTTGGGCAAGGACTGTTTGGAGTTCCTATTTGGCAGCTTACTGAAGGAAGCAAACATCCAACACTACCTTACATTGTTTTTCCAGGGAATGTGGGAGGCCGGGCCTTCAATGTTTATAGTTTGGATGCAAACATCCAAGACTACCTTACATTGTTTTTCCAGGAAATGTGGGAGGCCGGGCCTTCAATGTTTATAATTTGGATGCTATATCTGTAGATTTGGTTGTTGTTGAGGCTGGAAAGAGTCCTGTTATCTTACAGATCCAGGATGCTTCTAGTCTGATCTGCTGCCTCCATTAAGCACAAAAGCAACTAGCTCACAAGATGATGGATCTTCATCTTCATTGAGGATCATTATGTCACCATACAGATCTGTACTACAAGGTGAAGATGAGGCTTGTGAGAATCTTCTCTTGCTCCTGCTTCAGGCCATTGAGAGGATGCATGTAGATATCCTAGCTTTGAAGAGCTATGATGCAGGGAAATTTGTAAATCATCTGAGGAGTCACAAGCATCAAGAGATACAATGGAGGGAAAAGAAGGTTATGGAGATGTGGAAGAATAAGTCCATCTCTGCCGAGATGAAAGGATCTCTTGAAACTAACATGGAACCTCACAACAGCTTCTGTACATCCACAACACTATACACTATGCAATTATTAATCATGATTATAAGACACTGAAAAAAATCCTTGCTCTTTGTTCCAATTTTGACTATATTCCAGTTGGCCATTGTGATATGATTGATTTGAAATGTAAACTCTAAGAAATTCTTAATGGCAAGGCAAAGTTAGAAGTATTGGATGTTGTTGCATCAGGTGTGTCAAGATTGTGGGAGAGAAGGAAGGAGTCTCACTTGTAGCTTTCTCACTTACACAATGGGGGAATACACACAAATGTAGAGGCTGAAAACAGTTTTCCTTTTCTTAGTTGTGTAAGCCAAAAAGAACTCAAGTACAGAGAAATAGAAGAACCCTATATATGGGTCTCAAACCAAACTCAACTAACTAAGGTGGCATACTAACTGAGCCACGAACTAGAGTATATAAGAATAGCTGTCATCTAGCTATTATTCATGGGCGGTGTACCAACCGCATCTGCAGCTAACAAGTCGGTGACATAAATGCACAATGGTCACCCTGGCATATCACGAGTGGAGCTCAATATCTCAACACTCCCCCTCAAGCTCAATCCCAATTCCTGCACACCAAGCAGGTCTCTGAACTTGTGCAGCTTCTCTGCGCCCAATGCCTTCGTAAATATGTCAGCTACCTGATCCTCTATGCTGACATAAACTAGATCAATAAGACCTAATAAAACCCTCTCCCGCACATAGTGATAATGCACCTCAATGTGCTTTGTTCTAGCATGATAGACTAGGTTATTTGCCAAGTGTATACTACTCATGTTGTCACAATAAATGACAACTGGCCCATCTGTAGGCTGATGCATATCATAAAGTAGCTGAATGTGAACCACTGCTAGAGGACACTCCAGGTCCACTAATATCTTGTGACTGCTGCTGTGAATTATGTGCAACATTACCATTTTGTGCATCTACATTATCAATCACATTTACTGGTTTATACCAGCTACTCATCTCATCAAAAACAACATCTCTGCTCACTGTAAACTTACGAGTAGAAGGGTTATAGCATCTATACCCTTTCTGCCTGCAGAGAGTAACCAATAAAGATGCACTTCTCAGCTTTTGGATCCAACTTGGATCTCAACTCATCTGGCACATGAACATAGGCAATGCAACCAAAAATTTTCAAATGAGAAATATTTGGTTTCCTACCAGTATACCTCTCCTCTGGAGTCATGCCATGTATTGCTGCAGTGGGAGTCTTGTTCATTATGTAGACTGCTATAGCAACTGCCTCAACCCAGTAAAAATCTAGCAGGTATTTTTCATTGAGCATGGCATGAGATACCTCTCCAATATGCCTGTTTTTTCTTTCTGCAATTCCATTTTGCTGTGGGTTATGACTACATGAATATTGCTGCCTTATGCCGTGCTCCTGCAAGAACCTTGCAAACTCATTTGAGAGGTACTCTCCCCCTCCATCTGACCTTAGGCATTTTATTTGCAGGCCTGTTTCTTTTTCAACCATAGCTTAAAGAGTTTTGAAATGCCCAAAAACTTCACTTTTCTTTTTCATAAAATACACCCAAAATTTTCTGCTATAGTCATCAATAAAAGTGACAAAATAATGACAGCCTCCAATAGATGTAGCTTTAGTAGTCCACACATCAGAGTGGATTAATTCCAATGGCTCCTTACTCTCTTGAACATGTCTAGAAAATGGTTTCCTTGCCCGTTTTCCAAATTAACAGGCTTCACATACCTTATGCATTTGAATTTAGGCAATCCTGCAACAATATTTTGGGTTTGCATTGATTTAAGTCGCTGTACATTAACATGACCAATGCGTTTATGCCAGATATCAATATCTGCAACTACACCGGTCCCATGTGCAAACATTGCTGCACTCAATTCAAGCATGTCTTCATCCAACATAAACATTCTACCCTTCTTCTTTTCTTTTGCTATCAAGCGACCTTTATTTTTCATATCCTCAACAAAGCATCCATGAGGATTAAATCTGACCTGCAAGCCCTGCTCAACCATTTGACCAACGGAAACCAAGTTCTTGGTGATATTTGGAACATCAAATACATCCGACAGGTATTTCTTTTTCCTGTCCTACATAGACAAATGAATTTTTCCAATCTGCACAATAGGATGTACAGTATCATCACCAGTCTCCACAAATCCTGGTTTTTCCATTTTCCTTGCATCCTGTATCCATTCTGCATGACCTCTCATGTGGTTTGATGCACCTGAGTCAACATACCACACATCGTTGCTTTCTTCTGCACTTGTCACAGAATTGTTCATGTGCTACACCATAAACAAATGCTCATTTCTATCATCACACTGTCTACTAGAAGATGCATAATTTCCTTGTTGCAATTTTCCATTCATGATGTCATTCTACTTTTTATAGCAGTCTTTAGCCATATGAACCATTTTACCACAGTAGTAGCATTCAACATTGTTGTTTGCATTTTGCCCTCTTTGCCATCCACCACGACCTCTTTGGCTCCCCCTGCCTCTAGAGTTACCACGTCCTCTTCCATAGGACTGGTTTTCTTGAGTTTGCTGCATATTCTGATTTCTACCATGGCCTCCAGATCGGCACCCTCTACCTCTGCCTCTATCTCTTCTAGCATTTGAGTAGAAGATAGCTTCTTTTGAAGTTCCTCCTGAAGAAGATGCACCACCATTTCTCTACTCCTCAGAAATTAGAAGAGCAATCAACTCCTCAAAATCAGGAAATCTTTCACGGACAGAAATGGATGTTCCAAACTGTGCATAATCCTTTCCTAGACCATTCAAACACAATATTAGTGAGTTTGGGAATCTCCCAATTCCCATTTTTTGAATACTAAAAAGGTGACACCCGGATAACATGCCCATAAGTTTCTCAAAACTATATGATGTGACCTATCATTGGAAAGCGCTTGAAAAATGTGATCTATTAAGCTATAGAGCGCTCAATTCGGAGTTATAGTGTTCAAGTTATGATAAATCCAAAGATTTGACCACATGTCCCAAACTTATGGGAAATTCCCATATTCTCCATTATGGTGTTTTCAAGGTCACAGAGACTAAATCATCATCTTCCAATGGTGACCCAATGGAAGCAAGTGCATCTGCAATCTTCTTCACTTTCATGTGGTAGTCATTGATGCTCATACTTTCTCTTTGCACATTGTGCAACTCTTGCTTGAGCTGCATTTTCCTGGCTTGCGTATTTGTGCTATAGATTTTTGACAAAGTATCCCATGCCTCCTTTGGTGTACTGCAGCAAGGGTGTCCATAGTGGTCTTCATTTGACCAATGCCTTCCATCAATTCTCTATGCCTCTCAGCTTGTCTTGTCTCATACGAACTGAGGGTGTTAGTGAGTGTGCTGAGGCTGTCCACGTCATGAGAGTAATATTCATCTTCCACCTCAGGGTTAGTCTCAGCCCTTGGACGCGTGCATCCCTTATTTGTTGCTGAAGGTCATCATTTGCCTTATTTTTTCCCTTATTCCCTGCCATGGTTAGGTGCAGTCCCGTTAGACCACATGTCACTGTTTTGCCCGTAACTTCAGCAAGGAAGCTCCGATTGACCTAATTTTTTATTCAAATTGGAGCCAAGGATGACCTCTTCAAACTGAGCATAAGCATGTGCTCCTTGATTTTATACAGGAAATTCTGTAATAAGAAAAGTACTGTTGTACTATGCAGTCCATCACCCTATCTACATATATAGGAGACCTATTTTGACTTGTAAGTATCTTGTGGAGTCCAAATAGAGATCCAAAACCAATCAAATCCCTTAGTAGGGCCTGTGGGCACTCTTCAAGACCTGCACCTCAGTTCTTGGGAGTAGGTATACCTATGTAAATGCAAGCAAATTGCTTATAGCACCCTGTGAGGGTCAAGAAAGGGGTTGCAATGGATCAACTTGTCAATGCATGAATGAAAGGTCATCCCACGTGGCATAATACATTTCCCAGTCATCCAAATCCACTGTTTCTTGCCTTATTCTAGAACTGACCATGTCATAAGTATCTCTTAGCACAATTTCCCATGTATAGGCATCTCTTATATATCCCAAGCATTGTATTCATTGCCATTGACTGCATATGTATTCTCATGTTTGCAAATACATCCTCAGTAGAAATTTCCATACATTTGCAGCCAATAATACATCCATACATCAGTGCCAATTCAATATCTCAATTCTTCAAGTGGGTACGTGCACCTGCAAGTAACTTTGGGCTTTCGATCATCAGGAGGTGGGCAAAGTTCCCCCCGGGCCGGGTTGTGCACCCCTTCAGGGTCTTTGATGGCAAGGGGGGTCACCTCTTTTGTCTTGCACCTCGCTTAGCATCATGCTTTTTCCTCACCCAGAGAGTATACATGGTAGACATTTATTAATTAAGCAATCAACATGCTATGCATGGTGGCTTGGAAGTAATTCTTTTCATGAAGTGCATGGAATTGAGTTGTGAATAAAGAGAGGGCTTACCGAGCAGTGACTCACTACTAACTCACCTCATTTACAATGGATTTCAGAGATTAATTTGTGCTCAAACAATCATCACAAGTCAAGAGGTTAGGGTGAGGCAATCAGTAAACAGTAGTGAGAATTTTCAGCATAAAATGGATCATTCTGAGTGCAAGGAAGTCTAAAAGAGGACTGAAATTAAATTGATAGTATGTAAGCATTGAAATCTTGAAGAAAATGCATGATTGACTACTTGAATCTCTTCCAACAATAGGCTTTTAGGCTCAGCAAGAGGATGGAATTAGAAGAGAGTTTAAGAGTCAATTACCTCTTTGATTGGTGAAGACGGGCTGAGAATCAATGGCCAATGTCCCATGATTTCTCTCCAATGATCCCATTAGCTCCATGATGACAACTTCAGCCAAGAATTGAGTCTTCAAGCTTGATTCTTCAATGGGAGAATGAAGGGTTGAACTTCAGTAGTTGTCAGCATGCCTTGAAGGTCATAGAAGAAGAATGCCCCAAAATCTCACCCCATAATGCCTTCATGTGCTCCAAAGCTCTTCCAATTGGGTAGGCAAGCTCCATTGATGGCAAGGAGTCCAATCTTGATGCCTTGGGACCCAATCTTGAAGAAAACTTGAAGAAATTGAAGGTCGTGGTCTATGGCTATGGCTGCCCCAAATGTCCAGCTCACATTCTTGTCTCCATCTTCAAGTACGGGCTTCTTGATGCTTGCTTCTTTAAAGATCCTTGTAGACACGAGTTCTTGGCACCAAGAAAGGCAAAAGCTCTCAAGAATCAGTGAGTTTTGAAGAAGAATCCATGGCTGTCCATGGCTTGCACCTGTTAGGGTTTCAGAGGTTGAATGAAGTCCAAGAAGATGAGAAGGTGGCCTTCAGACTTGCAAGAACCAATTGCTAGATGGTGGGAAAGAAGGGCAAGATGAAGAAGAAGCTGCAAATAACCTTGGTCTGATTAGGTTACAGCTCTTAAATCTGTGCCAAAATTTATGGGCTGCTTCCTGGGGAGAAAGGGAGTGTCAAACCATTCCCTGGATAGCTTGAAATGATGGCTAGGATCCCTGTGAGGCTCTCGAAGAGTGGTGAAGATCATTGGGGTTGAGGTAGAGAGGATCCATGGTGTTTCTCCTCCATGGGAGCTTGGCAAGAGCTTGAGAATGAGGAGACAGAAAACTCCATGTGAAAAGTAACCAAGATTAAACTCTTTCTAACTCCTGTGACCACTGTTTTTAGATATTTAACTTCAAATTTGGCCCAGAATGACCCACGAGCTGCCAAATCTAGTCTTCCAGCCTCCAAACTTGGTCCAAGGACTCCATTAATGCTTTTGACTGTTGTTCTCCTAGTCCTTGACCAAATCTCATAGCAATCTGAGATTTTTACTCGACCCTGCTTCCGGTGCCTCCACAAGCACTATGCAAGAGAGAGAGTGGAAGAACAGGAGAGCTTCTTACCCATTGCTTGCTTGCTCGAACCTTGCTTCTTCTCCTTCACTTTAGCCTTCGAAATCAGTCTTTCTTAGTGGCATGGCTCTGATACCATGTCAAGAATCGCATGGTGGGGGGACTTGCTTGAGGTGCTGCGCCAAATACACATTGCATGCACAAGAGAAAGCTCACTCAAGAACACAAGAAGAGAGATGGAAGCCAAAACGTTTTCTTGTTAGTTTCTTCTTCTTCTTCCACACAAAATACAATGTACACAAAGTATAGATAAGATACAACATAAAGAAAAGTGGCCTACTAAGTCAAACAGTGCATAATCAACTACACTAATGGACTAGTTCTATGTCTTTGCCAGCTGTAGGTAGGTGTAACAAACTAAATATAATAAGTGATAAGCCAGTGGCCATGTGAGTATCATAATGACCACCAACGTGCTAAGTGTAGACATGCGAACCCATCTAGCCAGGTGGTCCATCATCAATGTCTATACATGTTGAGCTAGCCATCTTAACAAGACATTTCGCCACTAAATATACTCGAAAACCAACCATTCCTGGAGCCTTCTGTTCCTATTGTTTGAGGAAGAAACATACAGAGGATATTTGATCTCTGAAAGAGATGCACGAACAAAGATAGAAGGATGAAAATGCATGATTCAACTTGCTAGAATCCAAAATGACAACACAAGATATTGGACCAAAGCCTAGGGAGTTTGGTCCTCATTTCGGTCCAAGGAGGTTTCCCTCTCAAAGTTCCAGAGGCCGACAGACTGGTGGTGGTCAGAGATTAGAAGTCCCAATTATCCAAACCCTAGACAACCTGTGGATTATAAGCCCTTATGCAGCCGATGCAAAGGAGAATGCCACACTGCAAAGGACTATCCAAGTCCAGCCTCTATAAAGGCCAATGGCATTGATAGCCAACAGAAGGTACAAGAGCCTGCCTCCAATTTGGTAGAGTTGGAAGTTGTTGTTGTCACGCGCACCAAGAAGAAGGAACCAGTTGTTCAAAATGAAAATAATTCTCCTGTTAATACTGTAAAGTTCAACTTGTCAATAGAGGGACAGAGCAGTATAGGACAGAACAGTGCAGTACAGAGCACTGCAGCGCCACAGAGAGTTATAGAGACAGTCCCAGAAATGGGACCAGAAGTTCAGGAGATAGATGATATAGAAGCACCTCCAGAAACAAAGGAAGTGCCGATGCTGCCATTGCTAGAAGAAAAAGGAAAGATGAAAATGGGTGTAGCCCCATTCCCCAGCAGGCTGGAGAAGCCTGTGGATCCTATCAAAGATTATGACTTGGTAAAAGACCTAGACACCTTTAAACCCAACTTAACATTCCGAAAGTTGCTAATGCTATCTCCCAGCTGTCGAAAGAAATTCAAAAGCATCTTGACAAGAAGACGGGGATTAAGGATTGTTCCTTCAACAGTGACCAAGACCAATAAGGCCCCGGAGCCTGTAAAGAAAGTAGATGTGGCTAATGCCTTCTTAGATCTTGGAACCCCAAAGATTAGTGTACGGATAAAAGGATGCTTTATTTTAGATGCATTGATTGATGGAGGCTCATCAGTAAACATAATGATAGATGTGACAATGAAGAATCTAGGGTTGCAAGGAATTCAACCTGCACAGTGGTTTATTAGATTGGCAGATCAAAGTAGAATTAAATCATTGGGCATCCTCCCATACGTAAAAATAACCCTTGCAGGAAGAGATTATTGGCTGTCATATTTGGTGGATAAACCAAATTCTTATGGGACTTCATACCCTCTGCTGTTGGGAAGACCTTGGCTTTTTGAAGCAAGAGCCAGGACGGACTGGTTCAAAGGAACCCTAACCCTAGACACAGGACCCAACAAAGTGGTGTTGAAGTTGTATGGATCGCAAAAAGGCAATGGATCCACATCCATTGAAGTCATAACTGACTTCTCCAAGGAGGTAACAGATGGTACATCAGGAGACAAAGAGGCTGTTAAACAGATCTTTCCCAAGAAAACAGAGGCATAGTCTCTAACAGTGGGCACTATAAGCCAACTACCAAGGGAAGCAAAGTCCTTGTCCATGGGAGAATACCTCCTGCCTCAAATCAAATTGACTTCTGAAATCACCTCTGACAGTGAAATAGAAGCATGGATATACTATTCTCCCTGTTACATGACAGTCGTAGAGACAGAACAGAGACAGAACAGATACAGAGCAGTAACAGATATAGAGACAGTCACAGAAGCAGTAACAGAGATAGTAACAGATACAGAGACAGAACCAGAGCCAGAGTCAGAAGCAGAGCCAGAGACAGAGGCAGAAGCAAAGTCAGAGGTAGTGACAGAAGCAGAAGCAGAGGTAGAAGATTTGTTCTTCTCCTACAAAGCCTCTATAGAGGTAGAGATAGAGCCTCCAATCTATTCCTTTTCTCTTCTTGTCTTCTAGCCATTCCTCGTTCTATTGAATAACACTCTCTTCCTCTGTTTTGACTTGCCACTAGCATAACTACAATTTGAGTCCCAAAATAAATCCAACAAAAAAAAAGAAAATGTAGTTACATGTGCTATTCTCTCTAGAACACTGATAGAGATACCTTGACCTATAGTGATTGACTCGATTCTCTACAACAATTGTTTCTTTCTCATTCGAATAAGAAGCTCTCCTATTCTTTCACTCTTTCTCTTGGATAGTACTTGTGGAGGCACCAAAAGCAGGGCAAAGCAAAAATCTCAAATTTTTGTGAGATTTGGTATACAAGCAAAGAACTATATATTCAGGAAATAGCCCTTTAAGACTTTTCTACTACTTTTTTGAGCATCTAAGGCTGTTTCGAGCCTTATTTAGAGCCACTAGTTTTTACGAACATCAGTTTTAGGATATACTGCGATTTTGGCTCCATGTCAATCGAAAGTAGATGCATAAGTTGTAGATTTCAAATATGTAATTTTTGAGGTGTTTGCTAGGGAGCAAACATAAGTTTTATCAACAAACATGTTATAAACTACATGTACTATTGAGCAATAATGAAAGGGTTTACTTGATGTATAGTTGTGTACTTGTTGTGAAAGATTACAAAAGACTTGCTTGTTGTTTTATATAATTTTTGTGATAATGGCAAAGAGCAGTGGAAATCCCATCATTGAGAAGCTCGAAAAAAAAAACTACCCATTATGGAAGTTCTGTGTGATGAACTTTCTTATTGGAATGGGCCTTTATGAGTTCGTTTCATGTGAAGAAAAGGAGCCAGAGCTGAGTAACCCTACGACTATAGCTGAATTAAGGCATGGAAAGATTAGCTATTGGCAGTCATTGTGATAATACTACGTTAGGGCATATCAAGAATGCAAGAACTTCACATATAGCTTAGATAATTTTTTAGAACATGTTTTCAGTGAATACAAAGGAATAAAAGATTCAACTCAAGCAAGAGTTGAATATCTTGAAGAAAGGAAAAATGTTTGTTAATGAGTATGTTTTGAAGGTGATGAGCATTGCATATGCTTTGGTAGCGATTGATGCAATGCATAATGATGATGATTTGGTTTTATCTACTTTGGGTGGCCTTAAAAATGAGAAGCTTTGAAAATCATTTGTCACTTTTTTATATGTACCGAAGCCATTTCCAGATTTTGATGAGTTGGTCTCTCTCATGATTATTGAAGAGATCAATATGTAGGGTGACTCATCTGAAAGAAATAGTGAACATATCCATGTATTTTACTCAAATTCAAGAAGAAGGGGATGTGGTAGATCCTCTTCAAGAGGTTGTGGTATAGGATGTGTAGGTGATAACCAACAAAATAGGTTAAATCAACAATTCAATGTAATGTAAGTTTTAGGAGGCCATGGAGACTTTAAAGGTAGGGGAAGCTCTAGAGGAAGAGGTGGATGGCAAAGTAGAGGTTCTGGAAATTTTGGTATTATTTATCATTATTGTGGAAAGATAGGTCATATTGCAGCACACTGTTATGCTAAGAAGGATGATATCCCTAGTGGTAAATTACAGAAGGAAACTATGGATCGACTTCATGAGAGAATGAAGACAAAAATGAGCATCTATTTGTTATGCAACATATGATGAATGTTGTTATAGGAAAGGGGACACATGATGATGTATGGTATATTGATTCAGGCGCATCTTATCATATGACCAGTCATGCTATTTGCTTGTTTTCGAGATTTAATATAAAAGAGAATGAAACTTAAAGCTGAAAATGAAAATTACTCACAAAATTATAGCCATGAAAATGTAAAAGTAATGGAGACAAGATTGAGGGTGAAGAATGTCGACGCCTTTGATGATGATGAGGTCTTCCACGAGAAGGGTGTGACTCTTCATTACTAGAAGAGGATCCATCAGAATAGGCACCAGATGACTTTGAAGAAGAGGATGAGTTTCGACGCGATCTCTTTCTTTGTCTTGAAGTAGAATGGGACTGCCTTTTAGAAGTAGTTGGACTTCTTGATCGGCTCCTTTCATTGGTATCAGAGCTTTGGCTCGGTCCTCACCCCCAACAGATTGAGTACATCGTTAGACTCGGTATTTGCATTTCTGCATTGTGCCCAAGCAAGTCTGTGTGGTAATTCGCTCATCTGATTCCTTGCCCATTGTTTCAGCTCCTACCATAGCATTGGATGCTGCCTAAGAAGGTCACCTAAGCTTAGAGCTACAAGGGTGGTCACAAGTGTATTAAGGAGGTTGCTAGCCGCTTGCCTCCCTCCTAACTCTGTGGTTCTTTACCAATGGCCATGATTGTTTTGCTGGCTCGAAGCATTTAGACTTTGTCTAGGTGGCCGTGCTTGTGGTGCCATCGCCTCCCTTGATTTTGGTCATGGGAGAGAGACTAGCATGCTTATGCTTAAGAGATCATCGATCTCATCTTCTAGTATGGGCTCAGTGTCATTTAGGTGATCTTGAGCCTCTTTCACCCACTCTTTCACCTTCTTGATGGCCTCAAGTTGGTGCTTCAGGTTGGGATACTCCTTGACCTTAGCACTTCCCTTTTCAATCACCCATGGAGCCGATGTTTCTTCCTCTACTTCAATGACTTTCCTTCTAATAGGCAAGGTTGTTGCACTTTTGGTTGCAAGGGTGACCTTAACATCTTCCTTTTCTTCCTCCGTCTCTAACTCTTCTTTCCAACTGAGGTTGCATCAAGGTTGCTAGGCCCTGGCAATGATATGTCGGCCTACTTCATCTGTGCACAGGTCATGACATGCAATGGGATAGGCATGGCCTTCCCATCTAGTGTCTCGACATCGAACAACCCCAATGGAACATATGGCTCATTTGCCAAACTAGAGGATGGCCTCTGTCTAGGGAAATTGACAAAGAGATGATTCATTCCACACTTAGTGCATCTTAGGTAAGCCTTATCTCTATTTTCTTGCTCCCTCTCAGGGCAGCAGGAAGAAATGTATCCAAGGTGACCACAAGTCCAATAAACAATTGGCTCTTGGGTCTATGCTCTTAGGCCTCTGCCTCTTGCATTACCTAACACCATCACCGATACTGATTGGTAGTCCATAAGGACTGTACTATAAGGACTACATTTCCTTCTTCATCGTATGATACGTATGGGTTTACATAAGGCTCGTCCACATAGTGGACTGGAGTATCACTCGGTGGATGGGTCATGTAGGGTCTAGGCAGTCTAGGGATACATGTAGGATTTATCTCCATTCTAGGGATGGACAACTTAGTATCATTAGGTGCAGGGAGGGTCAATGGGGCTCCCCCTCTCCCAGGAAGTTTGGTAGCCTATTTGCAAGGTAGGGTTGATCGTAAGGCTGCAGGTATGGGAGTCTCCAAGGTAGTCAAATATGCATGGCATCATGGCTCAACCTACCACATTTAGCACAAGGTCATGACCTAGGGTCCTGACACTTGGCTAGCAAGTGGTTTTTGCCACAATGCATGCATCAAACATGTGGGCATGTTGGTCATCTCATCATCTCCTATACTTTGGCTACGGTCTATCCTAATCTCTGCTAGCTCTTGCCCTGAATCAATGCTCTTCCCTTTGTCCTATGCGCTTGGGCATGCTCTCTCACTCAGCATTGAGGCCCTCTTGGAACTCTTGGCACTAGACTCTTCTCAATCCAAGCCTCTAGAGCTTCTTTCCTTGATCTGTTCATCCACTCTAATAGCTTCTTTAAAGACCCTTGCTAGTGTGTCTCGCTGCAACCTTGAGGTGCCAGCCTCAAGCTTGCCGGCCAAGGATTTGCAGAGCTCTTCACTTTGTATTCCGTTGATAAACACTGTGGATATCACTCTTTTGATTGGTCCCTTGCCCATAGGGATTCTCTTGAAGAGGCTCCTCACATGGGTCACATAATCTCGAATATCCTCTTTGTGTCTCTGCTTGATGTTCATGAGTCGCACTAGTAGGTTATCAAAGTACCCATGTTCGAAAAATCTCTTAATGAATATATTTTTCAAGCCATTGAAATTGGCACGCTATGCAGCATCCAAACTCATGTACCAGGTCTAACCCTTATTACCTAAGCATAATCCAAAAGCTTGGGAGCATTGAGTAGGTTTGGTGAGGCCCTTGGCCTTACATAGGCTTGCTCGAACTACTCCACAAGGTTGTACGGGGGTCGTCGTTTGCTTGGTATTTGTCCAATTGCTTTACCACCACAAGAATTTTTTATTGGCTCTTAAAGCCTTGGTTGACTCCTAACCCCGCTACCAATGATGTTGGGAATGTTGTAGTAGTTTGCTCTGTTGCCATGTTATCTAGCAATCACTTTGTCAGGAGCTCGCTTAGTGTGAGGTCTCCTTCTAGCACTCTGTCGCCCTCCAACCAATTTCTACCTACTAGGGCTAGCACTCTCTAGATCTCTCGCATTTCCATGCTGTGGCGAAAGCTCCTAGTTTTCTGGTCCTAGTTATACACGGCTAGGCCTTGCAGAGCCCTACATGCTAGCTCTCTCTCCTCCTCAAGCTCTACTATGATGTTCTCTACAAGTCTACCGCAATGTTCTAGCCGGGTTTGAGCATCGTATTTGTTCACTAACTACTGGATAGCCTAACAAAAGTCTCCTAGTTCAATTTTCTCATTACTTCTATGGCTTGAGTTGCCCTCTTCCATGTCTAGGACTTCCTGTTGCACCAAGTTGTCGATCAGGTTGATGAGGTCACGTAGATCCACTTCCGTGATAGTGTTGGTCCTCATTGTGTCTAGCTCTTTGGTCGCATTCCTCACTTGATCCTAATTTTGGGAATTTGATCACCCTTCTATGTCTTGGGATCTTCTCCTATTGGTGGGTTCCTTCAAGGCTTTATGTCTGAGTGAGTTCCTTGTTAATTGCAACCAGCCCTCAACTTACCCTCTTTGTGCGTGTATGTGCGGGTGTATTCTTTTAAGTGCACTGTGTGCAACCAAACTCTTCTGTTGAGAGTGGAAAAAGACTGAATTTTTGACTGATTTTTGTTGTTTTTGAGGTCTGAATGATTGATTTTTGATGGATTTAGAGTGATGTATGGTTGTTAATGGAAGTATTTGAAAGTGTTTTGGATGATATTGATTTTTTTTGGAAGTTCATGATGATTCTCAGTGGAGATATGAAGCTCTATGAGGTTCTGATAGGTTCTGATTAGTTATGTATACCTTGTGTATAGCTTATGTTTTGTTCTAATTGTCTTCTATATGAAGCATGGATTGATGATTGATGAAGATTGAGATATTTTGGAAGCCTTTTGAATAGTTTTTGATATTTTGGAATGGTTTGAGTATGAGTTATGAGGTTCTGATGACCTTTTGTAGACCTTCTATAGAGCCTCTGTCTCTACTTTGTCTCTGTACTGTAACTGTATTGTAGCTGTTCTGGTACTGTACTGTAATTGTTCTGTAGACCTTATGTAAGTGTTCTGTAGAATGTATATGTGACTTTGATAAAGTTTTCTAACCTTTGGAAAGGATGAATCTAAGTTCAAAAGAGCTAAAACAAGTGGAAGAAGCAGCTGCTGAAGATTGAAGAGAAGACTAAGTGACAGTAACAGTAGTGAGCTGTGAAAAGACACTATAGTGGCTCTGGTGACTCTTCATATCAGACATACCTCTTGGGAGGTGCATCCACGACCTAAGAAGGATTATTGAGGGTTATTATGATAGAATTGTAGTGAGGATATGATGTACTATTGATAGAGAGAGAGAGAGATAGCAAAAGATAGTCAATTCTATCAAAATAGTGTAACTGTATATGAGAGATTGAGAGAGAGAACTATGAAGACATTGAAGAAGGATAACATGTGATTTATTTCCATTCAAATATGGTGTATTATTTTGTGTTCTTTTTTATATTGAATAATTTTATGAAGTTGTTGAAGATTATGGTTGATTCTATCAAATCCGTGGGAGATATCTACTATGATGCTACGTGAAGAATTGTTGTTTTCTTTGTTTTGATGATCAGAAGAATGAAATAAAATCTTGTTGATGTTACAAGATATATTTTCTTACAAGAGAATTCCCTTTTCCTTGGTGTTCCTCTTGGGGCTCCATGTTTTTGGTGCGCAACTGGGGAAACTTGCCATCAACAAGCACCAAAAGAGGCTGAAAATGAAGGAAATGGCATTGCCAAGAAGAGAAGAATTCAATGGATGTTTGCAAAGTTTCTTCTTCAACTGAAGAGTTGGAATTTCTCATAATCAAAGCCAGTTTCCACAAGAAGTTCATCCCACAATGGCGGAAACATATCACCATCATGATGCATGCTCTATGTGGTGGATTTGTTTCCTCTTCTTGTTGAAGCAGCAAAAAGTTGCATCTTGGTGGCAAACTGTTTGGGAACAAACTGAAGAGCAGAAATGGAGAGAATGACCATCCATGGAAGATTTGGCTGAGAACGAGCTCAGCAGAAGCCTCCTTTGATGCCCTAAAAGCACTCTTTACAAAAGTCCCCATAGCACTCAAGGTCCCCTTCCTAGTCAGATTTGTCCTGGAAATATTGATGATAGGCTAGCAAATGTAGTCCCATTGCCAGCTTTTAAGGGAGAGTACAATGAAAACCCTGATCTTCATGTAGCAGAGTTCATGGTAGCATGTATGGCTAACAATGTCAGAACCCCTGAGCATTGGTTAGCAATATTCCTCACCACTTTCAAGGGCGCGGCATTTTAGTGGTATGAGAGACAAGCAGCAGGAACTTTTGGCACATGGGACAACCTGAAGTTGGTCTTCCTCACTAAATTCAGGCATGAAGGTTTTGAAGAGCCGATGCGAGAGGAGTTCATGAACCTAAGTTAGTCCTCTGGAGAAAGCGTAGAAGCTTATGTCTCGCGAATGGAATCCATCCTGAAGAGATGGACTAACCATCATTTGGACGAAGGTATCCAGAAAGAAGTGTTTCTTAGGGGCCTACAACCAGAAGTTCGCAAGTTTGTGGAATTGAGAAGACCCGTCAATCTGCAAGCTGCAGTGGAAGGTGCAAGATTGTATGACGAAGTTGAAGCAAGGCTGTCAATGACTCTAGGAAGAGGAGTTTTACCTCCTCCCATGCTTGGAATGGTATACCCACCAAATGTAGTCCCAAGGACAGTTCCCTACCCCTATCCCCAGATGCAAACAGTGCCGCAGTATAATGCACCTAATCGAGTGTGGTCACCACCGCAGACAACAGTGCCTCAAATGATGGTTCAACCACAACAACAATGGCCTCAAACAGTTCCTCCAATGGCGACTCAACAATAGTGGAATCCTACCAATTGGAATCAACAACCCCAAGTCTCAACAGGAGCTTTGAATCAGAGTCAGAACAAAGGACCTTCTAGATCTACCCAACCAATTTATATAGTAATTACTGACGCTTCCCAAAACCCTACTACAAGTACTTCAGGAGGTGAAAATCTGAAGGACTACTTATCCAACTCAATTGCAAGTATTAAAAAAGAGCTTCTGGATGTGATTACAGAGCAACTACAGACGCTGAAGGTGAATACTGCCAATATATCCACTCCTACGGGAGCTGGAAGAGATGTGATGCGCTCTAATACATGGTGCGAAAAGTGTCATCAAGCAGGACATTTAGCCACTAAATGTACTTGGAAACCAACCATTCCTGGAGCCTTATGTTCCTACTGTTTGCGGAAAAACCATACAGAGGATATTTGCTCTCTAAAAGAGATACATGAACGAAGACAGAAGGATGAAAATGCAAGATTCAACTTGCTGGAATCTAAAATGACAACACAAGATATTGGACCAAAGCCTAGGGAATTTGGTCCTAATTTTGGTCCAAGGAGGTTTCCCTCTCAAAGTTACAGAGGCCGACAGTCTAGCGGTGGTCAGAGATTAAAGGTGGAATGTTATAGGTGTGGAGAAAAGGGACATATCTCCCTAAATTTTCCAAACCTTAGACGATCTATGGATTACAGGTCCTTGTGCAGTCGATGCAAAGGAGAAGGCCACACTGCAAAGGACTGTCCAAGTCTAGCCCCTGTAAAGGCCAATGCCATTGATAGCCAACAGAAGGTACAAGAGCCTGCTTCCAATTTGGTCGAGTTGAAAGTTGCCACTGTTACGCGCACCAAGAAGGAACCAGTGGTTCAGAATGAAAATAAATCTCCTGCCAAGACTGTGAAGGTCAACCTACCTACAGAGGGATAGAGCAGTACAGAGCAGAACAGTGCAATACAGAGCACTACAGTGCCACTGAGAGTTATAGAGACAGTCCTAGAGACAGGACCAGAGGCCCAGGAGATAGAAGATACAGAAGCACTTCCAGAAACAAAAGAAGTGCCAATGCAGCAATTGTTAGCAGAAAAAGAAAAAATGAAAATGGGTGTAGCCCCATTTCCTAGCCTGCTAGAAAAGCCTGTGGATCCTATCAAAGATTATGACTTGGTCAAAGACCTAGACACTTTTAAACCAAACTTAACATTCCGAGAGTTGTTGTTGCTGTCTCCCAGCTACCAAAAGAGATTCAAAAGCATCTTGACAAGAAGACATGGACTAAGGATCACTCCTTCAACAGCGACCAAGACCAATAAGGCCTCGGAGCCTATAAAGGAAGTAGATGTGGCTAATGCCTTCCTAGATCCTGGAACCCCAGAGATTAGTACATGGATAGAAGGATGCTTTATTTTAGATGCATTGATTGATGGAAGATCATCAGTAAACATAATGACGGATGTCACAATGAAGGACTTAGGGTTGCAAGGAATTCAACCTACATAGTGGCTTATCAAATTGGCAGACCAAAGTAGAGTCAAACCATTGGGCATCCTCCCATACGTAAAAACAATCCTTGCAGGAAGAGATTATTGGTTGACATATTTGGTGGTCAAACCAAATTCTTATGGGACCTCATACCCTCTACTGTTGGGAAGACCTTGGCTTTTTGAAGCAAGAGCCAGGACGGACTGGTTCAAAGGAACCCTAACCCTAGGTAGAGGACCCAACAAAGCGGTGTTAAAGCTGTATGGATCACAAAAAGGCAATGGATCCACATCCATTGAAGTCATAACTGACTCCTCTAATGAGGTAACTGATGGTACATGAGGAGATGAAGAAGCTTTTAAGAAGATCTTTCCTAAGAAAACAGAGGCATAGTCCCTAACAGTGGGCACTATAAGCCAACTGCCAAGGGAAGTAAAATCCTTGTCCATGGGTGAATACCTCCTGCCTTAAGTAGAATTAACTTCTGAAATCACCTCTGACAGTGAAATAGAAGCATGGATGTACTATTCTCCCTGTTGCATGACAGTCTCGCAGAGACAGAGCAGAGACAGTACATAGACAATACAGTTACAAAGCAGAGACAGTAAGAGCAAATACAGAGCGGCTACAGAAGAGAGACAGAGCGAATACAAAGACAGTTACAGAGACAATTATAGATACAGAGCCAGAGCCAGAAGCCGAGTCATAAGCTGTAGTAGAAGCAGAAGTAGATGCAGAGGCAGAAGATCTGTTCTTCTCCTACAGAGCCTCTACAAAAGCAGAGACAAAGGAAGAGGATGAAAATGATGAGGAAGAAAATGAAGTAGGCTATGAAAGTGTAGATGAAGAATTCCCTCTAATAGAGGATGATCTTGTTGATGTCCCTACAGAAACCTCAGAAGCCGAATATCTTAGGGTGTTGGATGGAATGACTATGGTTCCATTTGGGTTGATCAATGGACCACAAAGTATGCAGAATTGATATAAGCAATGGATTAAAAGCATAAAAATTAAGATGATGATGATGCTCCCTGCCATCAGAAGCCAAAGCCCTCCGAGCCACGGCCCCTAGAAGGTCCATGCTATGTGACATTCTTGGATGCATCTTCTGAAGATGAATCCCTAAGTCCAGAAGAAATCACTACTCACACAGAGGCAAACAAAGCTCTAATACCCTTCCAGCAACCTAAATAGACAAATGAATCATCTATTCAGAAGGAGGACACTGGTTCTAGTGGGACATCAGACGAGGATACTATTCTCTTGAAAGAGTCAGACATCTATCTAGAAGCAACTCGTGGGACATTTATCCGCGACGTGGAAGGTGAAAGACAAGTAACATTCCTGGATACTGACGGTACTGAACGTCACTTGAAAGTGGGTCTCAATCTTCCAAAAGAAGAACTAGTGGTCCTGCAAGACCTACTCAAAGAGAACTTAGACGTGTTTGCTTGGTCGTACAAAGACCTGAAGGGGATGGATCCCACAGTATGCCAACATCACATTGACCTAGAGCCCGATGCCAAACCTGTAAGGCAAAGACAAAGACGGATGAATCCTAATTACTCTACTCTGGTGAAGGCCAAATTATTGAAACTTCTTGAAGAAGAGTTCATTTATCCCGTGGCTAACAGTGAATGGGTTTCGCCCATTGTGGTAGTACCCAAAAAGAATGGGAAACTTCGAATATGTGTGGACTTCCGGAAGCTCAATTCAAAGACAAAGAATGATCATTTCCCTATCCCTTTTACAGACCAACTGTTGGACATAGTGGCAGGCCATGAGCTGTATTCCCTGTTGGATGGATTCAACGGATATAACCAAGTCCAAATCGTAGAAGAGGACCAATCTAAAACAACGTTCACCACATGGGGGACCTATGCTTATAGAGTGACGCCATTTGGGCTCTATAATGCTCCTGCCACCTTCCAACGAGTAATGATGGTTGCCTTCCAGAATCATTTGCATGATTTCATTGAGGTGTATCTTGATGACTTCTGTGTCTATAGTTTGATCCGTGAGCAGCACTGGGGACACCTAGAGAAATGTTTTGACAGGTTCCGAGAGTATGGGATTTCTCTCAACCCTAACAAATGCACGTTTGGCATCTCCTCAGGAGTTCTGTTGGGCCATATTGTCTCTGCACAAGGGATTGCAACAGACCCGGAAAAGATTGAAAAGATTGTTGCTTTAACAGCACCAACAAACCTCAAGCAATTAAGAGGATTTCTTGGCCATGTGGGCTACTACAGAAGATTTATTGCACATTTTGCAACCAAGGCAACCTCTCTGCACAAGCTCCTAAGGAAAGAGGCGGATTTCCTTTTGATGGATGACTGTGAAGAAGCCTTTAATACCCTAAAACAGTGCCTTATCCAAGCACCTATTTTACAGCCTCCTGATTGGACGAAGGAGTTCCATGTGCACACAGATGCATCAGTTGAAGGGCTAGGTGCTATCCTATGTCAAAAGGGCCCCTCTAAATTAGATCAACCAATATATTATGCAAGCCAAAAGGTCATTGATAGAGAACGGAACTTTACAATGACAGAGCTTGAGTGCTTGGCAATGGTGTTTGCACTGGAAAAGTTTCGACACTATCTATTGTCAACGCATTTCAAGTTCTATGTGGATCATGAAGCCCTGTCCTTCCTGATAAACAAAGAAGATGTTAAAGGACGACTGATGAGATGGTTGCTCCTATTTCAGGAGTTTGAATTTGAAGTGGTCACTAAGCCTGGCCGTTCCCATGTCCTAGCCGATCATCTATCATGGATCCCTCAAACAAAAGTAGAGGGGGAACAGGATGATCCAGACCTTCCTGATGCTTCTTTGTTTCTAGTTGAAATAGTTACTCCCTGGTATGCAGACATAGCCAATCTCTTGGCAACTCAATAGTATCCTCCTGGCATCTCAAGTCGTGAGAAGAAGAAGCTTCTGCTAGAATCAGCCCCCTACACCTTGCTAAGCGGTGCACTGTACAAGAAAGGCAAAGATGAAGTGCTGCAAAGATGTGTTGCAGGGAATGAAATCGGCATAGTCCATGACGAACCATGTGGTGGACACTTCATAGGAGAAGCAATAGCCAGGAAGGATCTATTAGCAGGATACTGGTGGCCGACCCTCCACAAGGATGCATATGATTACTGTAAAAGATGTGATGCTTGTCAGCGAATGGGAAAACCCACCAAAACAAGTGCCATGCTATTGGAACCCATTCTTCCCCTAAAGCCATTTGAGAAGTGGGGGATTGATTTTTTGGGTCCCATTGATCCACCCACTAGACGGAAGCAGAACAGATACATCTTAGTATATACGGATTATGTCACAAAGTGGTGTGAAGCTAAAGCCCTGAAGCGGGACGATGGTAATAGCGTCGCCCTGTTTATGTACGAGAATATTATCACCCATTTTGGCAGTCCCCTCGAGCTAGTAAGACAGAGGTACTCATTTCCTTAACAAAATTATGGAGGAGTTGACGGAATTGTAAAGGATCCGCCATCGTAAGTCCACTCCTTATTACCCCAGAGCCAATGGCCAAGTTGAAGTCACCAATCGCATCCTTTGCTCGCTTCTGACAAGAACGATTGCCTCACATCATCGCGACTGGGACGATTGACTTATAGAGGCCCTCCGGGCATATAGAACCTCCTATAATGCAGCAACATGATAGACCCCTTTTCAACTAGTGTATGGTACAGAAGCTGTCTTCCCTGTTTAACTGGAATTACTCTCTTTGCGAGTGGCGGTTAAAGAACGCTGGGGGATAGTGAGTCACTGCAGTGCCATCTTCTGCACTTGGAATGCTTGGATGAGATACGGCGGATGGCCCTACAGTGCATGGAAACCACTCAAGTGCGATGCAAGGCCTATCATGACAGTTTCATCAAGCACAAGGAGTTCGAAGAAGGTGATCTTGTTCTAGCCTATGATTCAAGATTAGGCAAGTTTCCTGGCAAGCTTCAACAACGATGGATGGGCCCGTACAAGGTACTGGCCATCAATCCTAACGGCTCTGTTCAGGTGCAGACCGTTAATGCCTCTGATGATCCTTTCCTCATCAATGGCTATCGTCGGAAAAAGTATTTCCCTCCTTGGGAATCTTGACAATTACAGTCGACCTACCCCTTTCCTTTTGGGCGTTGCATTGTCCTTCTTGTCATGCTTCTGATAGCCATTATGATTCTCCTCATGAGGCGGTCTCGTTGTACTACCCCCTCGCAGAAACATCTCAACCCGACATTGTTCTCTTCTCGTCTGATCCAACAACGGTGGTGAGGTTGGTCGTGATATATGGTATTTCTACCGTTCTCTTTCTTAAGAAATAAAAAAACACAAGAAGAAATAAAAAACAAAAGAAAAAAAAAGAAAAAAAAAAGAGAAAAAAATCAACAAAAACAACAAAACTGTTATGGGAGAAAAGGAAGAAATTCCCTGTCATAACAGGCCTTGTCCCAAGAAAGGGTGGAAACACCCTTGGACAAGAAGCTGATTGTGGAAAAAGGTGGCAACACCCCGCATTTTAGGAGAGCTGACTCACCAGCCGAACTTTTTCAGCAAGTAATTTGAAGCCACCTCCCTTGGTGCGCTGTCTTTGCAATATCAATCAGTCTGCCCTTCTTAAGAGATGACTCTTCTTACAAATCATTGAAGTATGAGATTTGTAGGTTGCCTCCCTAGGTATGTCTCCTCCTCAAGATCCTGACGACAACAACAGCTGACATGATCTTCATCAGCAACACCTAGAGTGATGTGAGCTTTCATCCTAACAGGATGGGTATGTGAGTATGGGCTGCCCTCTGTATCTATCAAAGAGTGAGACAGAGAGTGGGGTGAGTGACCAGTCTTTCCCTTTAAATCAAATGAGAGGTGAGTTGTGTGAACAGAGTGTTGCACGCATGGGATGGGCCTCTCAATGCACAAAGCACGATTTGTTCATGTGCACTGCACTATGAGGCTCCCTGGCCTTCCTTCTTGCACTATATGCCAGCACAGGGTGGGATGCACAGTTGCACCATCAAATGCGCACAAGGCATACAACCTCTACACAAGCAACCGTGAGGATTACATCAATGGGTTTGAGGAAAGAACTACCCTCTGTATCTTTCAACCGAGCGTGAGATAGAGGGTGGGCTGAGTGTGACTGGAGTTTCTTCAACCAATTACCAAGAGGTGAGGATTGAGGGACGTTACGACCTTTGGAGTCAGGTGCATTCCCGTTTCCCTATGCACCCACGGGCTGGGTTTCTGCCATCAACACAGGACACATCACTCTGTTCTATACACTGCACTACAAGGCTCCCTGGCCTTTCTCCTTGCACCTATGCCAGACGGATTGGACGCACTGATGCACCATCATTTGTGCACCCTGGCATACTCCCTCTGCATCATTCCCTTGTCGATTTCTAAACCGGGTGTGAGCTATGGATTTCATCTTGATTTCCTAAAGTGATATTAGTCATGGGACAAGTGACTGCTCTTTCAATCTATTTGAGTGCTCGTGAGTTGAGTATAATATCCCTTGTCACATCGATGAATTTCCTGTGATTCTTTCAACCAACTACCTCCTTGGGTGCCGCTGCTTAGTCCCTACCACGAAGGATAAAGGACGTATGCTGTGAAGATACCTTGTTACCTCTTGCAGCCGATGACGCCTCCAGACGCAACCTTGATAGTCGACATTCCTCCTCGGCAATATGGGCCAAGTTTTTCTAACCATACAACTTCTGTTTCTCAGTACCGGTTATGTCTTAAGTGTGGGGACGTCGTGGTTGGTCTGATGTGAGGTACCAAGTCTGTGAAGTTTGGTTCAACCTTCTTGCCAAGGTCTTAAGTGAGTGTGGGGACGCGCCCCTATGCGTCTATGTTGCATACCCCTATACATATACCCTGTTCTGCTCATGCATCTATGCTGTGATTTTATTTTACCCTGATGGGGTCCCTTCCCCACCCTTCCGTTCTATTTCACCCTATCTTCGGGGTTGTTCCTTGATCGTTTGCCTTCATTCTTGGTTGTGCGCTTCTTTCATACGAACGAACCGTACGTTCACCGAAAACTCAATCCAACCTTACAACCATGTTCCTCTCTTTGAATGGCCTATTTTTCCTTTTTACCAACCCTGTCAAATTTTTAGTTATTAATTTTTTCGAGTGTTTCTAAATGTATTTTTAGTGTTTTTTCCACGTGAACCCATCCTAATTTTCCCCAAACTGAGTTTTGATATGCCAACCCTCTGAATCCCTTCTTTTTGGACATTTTTCCTTTTTACTGTCCTCTATTTAGATACACGATTCTTCGGGTATTAATTTTCGAGTCCATTTTCGGGCCCATTTTTGGGGTTTTTTCCATGGGAACGCGTCCTATCTCGATCAGAACTATGTTTTCTCGTGGTAGGTCATTAGACACACTGTTCTGCACACTTTTCCTTCTTTTCGTACTTCATTCTGATGGGCAGATTTTTCGATATTAATGCCCATAGATGTTTTCGGGTTTCTTTTTGCGTTTTTTCCATGTGAACACCCTGATTTTGTCCCAGAACCCGTGTGGCATGTTTCCAACATTTTCTCCTCATCTCCTGGTCCATTTTTCCTTTTTACGGATTTTTGTTTCGGCACATGGTTTGGATTTTATTAATTTTTCTTCATTTTTTCTGTTAACCACGTTTCTCGCCTCATGCGTGAACACGTTTGTTTTTTGTTTTACGTGCCTAGGGACGCCCTCGTGGCGTTCGTGGCTAGCGCATCCCCATCCCTGCCCATTTGACCCCGTCACTGCAATGTTTTTTACCCCTGCCCGTGCATACGCACAGGTCAGGGATGTGTTCTTCTATTTTATTATTTCTTTTATTTTTTTTTCATTATTTAAAACACAAAAAAATACACACGCAATTTTTTTTAAAAAAAACAAAAAACAAAAAAAAACTAAGAAAAAAAAAGAAGAAGAAACAAAAAGAAAGAAAAACAAAAGAGAAAAATAAAAAGGACAAACCACAATAAAAAGAAGAAAAGAAAATGCATTATTTTTATTTTTTTTAAACAAGAAAAAAAATTACTTACCTGTCCGTTGCATGCGTCTCCTCCCTGCTCCTGCGCCCCCACTGTGGAGTCTAGCTGCCGCCTCCTATAGCAGTGCCCGCCGCCATCGCTGTGGACTCCGCCTCTTGTAGCAGTGTACGCCGCCTCTCCTCCCACATGCCACTGTGCTCCACCATCAACTCCTCCTCCTTCTCCCTCCTCCCCCTCCTCCTCCTCCTCGGCCACCACCACCGACTTCACCACCTCCTCCTCCTCCTCCTCCTCCTCCCCCACCACCTAATTGCCAGGTTAGCAACTAACCTAACTTTGGTTAAAACTAACCTAACTTTGGTTAAAACTAATCTAATTTTGATTAAAACTAACCTAACTTTGGTTAAAACTAACCTAACTTTGGTTAAAACTAACCTAATTTTGGTTAAACTAACCTAACTTAAGTTAAACTAACCTACCTAGAGTTAACTAACCTAACTAGGATTAGTCCCTACTAACCTAACTATAGTTAGTCTCACTAACCTAACTCAGGTTAGTTCCCACCCCCACTAACCTAACCTAGGGTTAGTTGACCCCAATTAATTGACCCCTAGTTAGTTTCCACCCTACTAACTGTACTATGGTTAGTTATCAACCCCACTACCTCACCCTAGGCTAGTTAGTCTAACCCTCGTTAGTTAGGACATGACTAACTAACCCTAGACTAACTTAACTTGACTAACTAACCTAGACTAACTTAATTGACCTACCTAGCCTACACTAACTCAAATTAACCTAATCAACCTTGACTAACCTAACTAGACCAGACTTGACTTAACCTGACTTAACTGACTTACTTAGACTAACCTGCCTTAGTTGACCTAACTTGATCTCACTTAACCAACTAACCTTATTTACATCATTTATTTGATTTAGTTAATTTCACAATTTATTTCCACTCAAAAAAATTTCTAAAAATCCCCCCTATTTTTGCAATTATTTAACATATTTGTTTGATGGAAATTTAAACAAAAAAATTTACAAAAAATTAAAAATGTGAAAATTCATTCAAAATTACATGAAAAATGGATAAAATTACTTAAAAATCCAGAAATTAATTCAAAAAAAATCAAAAAAAATCACCCACCCCTTGCCCTTTTTCCACTACTTTCTCACTTCAAAATATTTTCATACAAGGCACAAATATTCTTTGAAAAAAAAAACTCTAATTTTATTAACATAAATTGTGGACATTTCCTACATGGCTGAAATTTTATTTTTTCCCTTCATCACATATCCATGTGCTATATATCTTGATTTCATTATTATTATTATTATTATTAAAAATCAAATAAAAAATAAAAACCAAAACAAAAACAAACCGCAAATAATAACCAATTAAAAAAACAAAAAACACAAATAAAACAAATACACCAAACCACACTATAAAACCAAAACAAACACACATAAAATATAACACAAACACAATACAAAATAAAAATTTAAAAATACATTAAAAATCAACAAACCCACTAAGGTGTTTTCTTTTTTGTTCAGTTAGTGGTCTTTGATTTTGTTTGACTGGATTCATTGCTTTTGGGGGACTCCTCCGTGCGCTTTCATGCCATTGCATACACACCCCTACCAGGTATTTATTTTGTGAGATTTATTTATTTTTATTATCCCCTTAATCACAATTAATTGCTAAAATGAACTTTATTCACCCACATTTTCCACGCGCATTCGCACTGAACATACATTTTAATAATTTAAAAATCAACTATTCGTTCACTTTGCACGCACTACGTGCGCTCAGGAGACACCTTAATTATTAATAAAAATGAACCAGTCGTCACAAAAAAGCACGCGCTGGCAAAAAAGCACTCTACATCACTATTAATTTTTAATTAAGGAATTTGCATTTAGAGACCCAGTCTGGGAATCGTAGTCCGGGTTGCGCTAAAGTACCATTTCACCCTTATAATTTGTAATTAAAACTTTACGAAGGAACCGCCGTTTTCTTATTAAGGTTTATAACCTAATAAAATGTCACTCATTGTTAATAATTTCTTAAAATGAACCTTTCATTAAAATAATTCCCCCTCACTGCACTTTTTTTTCTCCTTTTAATAAACATGCTTCGTGGGATGGGTGCGTAAAAGTCTTTTAAGTTGACACTGATGGTCAAGGTTATGGTCAGGTGTTGAGGTACATTTTTATGGTATTCTGGTTTGTCTACGCGTTACGGTTACGAGTGTGTAGTTCTTTCTTTCTTGCATGATATGGGAATTTGGGTGCTTGAATGTTACATCGCATGAAGTTTTCAGTCACATATGTGTAGAGGTCATGCCGAATTTTTTCTAGGATATGTATTGTTTGGGGTGGTAATGGGTTAATTACGTCTATGTATGTGTATCCTTCTTTTTGAATTGATTCCTTTTTTATAGCCCTTTCATTGTTTTGCAGGCATTCTTTGTGACTGTCTATGTTTGTAGTGTGTGTGTTTTCCATCTGAATGGCACCTCACACTTCTCCTCCTATCCAGTACGTCCCGCTGGTTAGTAGGGATTACTCTTCCCTATTGACTTTTGAGCCTATCGCGAAAGCCGGCCTCACGACTTTCATGGCTGCTTCCTTCCCCTTGATTCCAGAAGATCCATCCTTGTGTGATGAGTTCCTTGCCTCATATAGCAAGAAGTCGGGATTGGTCCATGGTGCTTCCATGACATTGACACCCCGAGGGTTACGGAAGGCTCTGTCTCTTCCCTACAAAGGAGAGCCCTTTGTTACAACTCGCCAACTATTCTCCAACAATGAGATTTTGAAGATGTTACAGAAGCAGACTAAGGAAATTCTGGATGTCAAGAAAGTGATCAACACTTCAGGAGTCTCCTTTTCCATGATCACTAATCCTAGGTTGAAGTTGGTCTGCCAGTCCTCCAAGACAGGTTTATGCCTGCCAAAACGCCATCCCATTACTTGTCCAAAGAGCTCTTTACAGTTTCCAGGATGGTGTTAAAAGGGGTAGCTATTGATTGGAGCACTTACCTACTTACAAAGATGGATCAACATTTCATCAAAGTAACTAGAGGAAATGTCACAAATGTTACCTATGGATCCTACCTGTATGCTTTCTTGACATACTTAGGCTTAAAGAAGGGTGTGCTTCCACCTCCTCCATCTGATCTAGTACCTCCTCCACCTCCTTTAGAAGAGTCAGAACCTATTGATATAGAGGATCTCGATTCTCCTCCTCCCCTGGTCATTCAGTGAAAACGCTTGAAGTGGATGGCTGATAAAACTCCTTCAGTTCTTCCTTCAGTTACAATTCCTGCTACATCTGGCAGTGACCTCCCTGCTTATCTCACATGTAACAACCTGTTCAGGGCACATAGAGAGGGTTCCTTGGACATATCAATCCCTTCACTGAACAGTTTAGTGTCGGGAGATGCCATTCCATTCCTCTATAAAGACATCCAGAGTTCGATTGAACTTTCAGTGACAGCCTGTGTTCAAAAGCTGTATGCTTCCTTTTATGATGAACTGATGCAATCCAAAGACCAGTTGCATAAGGCAACATCAAAGTTAGCCTCTGCCAAAGACACATTGGTAGATCTATTTAAGCAAATGGAGCAACAAACCCAAATGATTGAGACCCAAAGAGAAGAGATATCTTCTTTGAAGATTCAGTTTTAATAGAAGCTCAATCAAAGGTCACTAAAATCTCAGAGGAGAAAGCGAGGATATCCAAAGAAGCTCAAGAATTTCAAACTCTTTTAGATGCAAAACTCTCAGCTTTACAAACTGCTCATGACGCAATGGAATCACAAGCCTCCCAAATCAAGCAGTTGCAAGACCAATTGGCGCAGTCATGGTCTATTCCTCCAAGCCCTAATGTTCCACTGATCCCTTCTCTCTCAAAGCAAGACTTGGCAGTTCTCCAGAGACAAGCTACCTTGTGTCTTTTATTCCAAGATAAAGTGGAAAGATTGCAGTCCAGGATGGATCTGCTATGGTGTACATTTGAGCATTTCCAGGAATATGTTCCTTCGGACCATTCTTTCTTTGTCCACTATCAATTGCAAAAGTTGGCCTTTTACATGAAGCTTTCAACGATGGATCTTCCTCTTCCAGAGGATGGTTGGAGTGGGGCTTGGTCTCCTGAGTTGCTGATAGAAGTGGTCCGTATGGTGTTTGAAGATTCTATGATGACGGATACCATGTTACTGTCCTACATGTATCTACGAGGTGATCTGTTGATTTCAGATGAAGTGGATATGGCCTGGTATGTGGGAGACGTGGTTTTACAAGCTGTTTTGTATGTCAACTATTTGGAGTTGCGAATAGATGACATATTCCAGAGTTACTCTTCAAAAGTGGCTACTTGCCATGATAATTCGTGGCACTCAATGATTGATTCTGTGGTCCTAAATCAACGTCAGAACACAGCTTCTACCTATGTACAGAGCACTAACCAACTAAGGGTGGATCTCTTAGCTCACCTTTCCAAACACCATCCATTTGATTCAACCTTTTTTGATGCCTATCAGAGATGATCTGTCTTAGGTCCCTCTGTTCCTAGCCTACTGTACTACCAATAAATGGCTCACCGTTATGAGACCTATATTTCCCTATATCAAACCAATTCAACAGCAATCTTACCCCTTCTTTTCCAACCTCAATCTTTTCCTCAAATTCCAATATTTACATATTCCTCTTTTATCGAAGATAGAGTATTTTTCCCTTCTCCACCATGCCCTTCTCCATCTATCCATGTACCTTCTACCTTTCCTATTTATCAATTAACACCTTTCCTAACTGATTCCCTCAAATTTTCAGCCACTCCTTCTTTAACTTATTCCTCCTTTTATGATTTTGCCTACCCATCTTTTCATCCTCTTTTACTTATTCCGTTTCCATCTCTTGCCACTTCTATCTCTCAATCCCCTCAGTTGGTTAGTGAATATGAAGGGTTTGATCAGCAAATTCCTAGAAGAAGAGGATGGAGCTCGACCGATTCTCTTACAGGACCTCAAATAATAAATCAGTCATTCTAGGAGATTGGACAACTGCCAGTCAAGCATACCAGAACTATCTTCATTTTGCTCACCAATATTCACAATCTCTAGATCCTTCAATGAGATTGACAGCTCATTTTGCTTGGTATCTAGCATACATGCATAGGCATTCCCATAATGATCAAAAGGCCATTCCAAAACTTTGTATGAATGTCAATGTGAACATTGACTCCCACGAGTTGGATGTCCTGTATTTTCATGCCCTATGTCTACCTAGCAGATACCTTGTTTTGCTAGAAAGGATGTGCTGCATGCAGTTCTTTCAAAATCCTCCAAAGACATTTGTAGATGAATCCTTCTCCATGGATCGCTTTCAAAACCACCAAGCCTTCAAAAGGGATCATATTCATTGATGCCTTTGCAATGTATCTTGGATGATTCTTAATTATATATATCTCTTTTTAGAGGTGTCATTCAGATAGTTGTGTTAGTGTTTGTGTGTGTGTTGTAATAATTGTATGTGATGAGTTCGTGCTGATTGAGAATAACTTGTTCGAGAGCTCTTTTCAAAAGATTGATGGTGGATGAAAAGCCTATGGTGGAAAGCTGAAGAGAATCTCTTATATCCTTTATAAATTTGTTATGGCTTTTAAATGATTAATCAGATGAGTTATTGAATAACGGAAGTTTTCCTTTAGTAGTTTTTTCTATCAGATACAGGTAATAAGTTGGGGTCGTGGTTTAGCAATATTATTGAAGCTCCTACAGAAGATAAAATTGAGCTCTTTAATGAACTTATATTCTTCTTTTCCTTAGATCGCGAGGACGCTTCCTTTCTAAGTGTGGGGATATGTTGAGAGTGGAAAAAGACTGAATTTTTGACTGATTTTTGTTATTTTTGAGGTCTGAATGATTGATTTTTGATGGATTTAGAGTGATGTATGGTTGTTAATGGAAGTATTTGAGAGTTTTTTGGATGATATTGATTATTTTTTGGAAGTTCATGATGATTCTCAGTGGAGTTATGAAGCTCTATGAGGTTCTGATAGGTTTTAATTGGTTCTGTATACCTTCTATATAGCTTATGTTTTGTTCTGATTGTCTTCTGTATGAAGCATGGATTGATGATTGATGAAGATTGAGATATTTTGGAAGCCTATTGAATAGTTTTTGATAGTTTGGAATGGTTTGAGTATGAGTTATGAGGTTCTGATGACCTTCTGTAGAGCCTCTGTCTTTGCTTTGTCTCTGTACTGTAACTATACTGTAGCTGCTCTGGTACTATACTGTAACTGTTCTATAGACCTTCTATAAGTGTTCTGTAGAATGTATGTGTGAATTTTGGAAAGTTTTCTAACCTTTGGAAAGGATGAATCTAAGTTAAAAAGAGCTAAAACAAGTGGAAGAAGCTGTTGCTGAAGATTGAAGAGAAGACTAAGTGACAGTAACAGTAGTGAGCTGTGAAAAGACACTGTAGTGGCTCTGGTGACTCTTCATATCAGACATACCTCTTGGGAGGTGCATCAACGACCTAAGAAGGATTATTGAGGGTTATTATGAGAGTATTTTAGTGAGGATATGATATACTATTGA